>NC_089748.1:74706649-74734149 GCF_040412425.1 Macrobrachium rosenbergii
CATCATTCAAACTAGCATTCACTGATCCATTTTTCCCGTTTCCACTTACACCTACAACCTTATTCTGACTCACATTTACTCTGGACTTTCTCATCCTTCTTATCCCCAACCAGTACTTTTCGTTTGCAAACATCACTCATTACACATTCTACTCACTTTTTTTTTTTTTATTCCACATCTTTGCATCGACTTTTAATTTCTTTTCTCTCTTGTTTCACAAAACTCCATCCACATGATACGGACTAACCACAGAAATACATCACACCCAGTATTAAAACTACTTTTAAACTAACCAGCTAATTTTTAACTCCTCTCAGAAACTTTCTCTATGCATACATTACATTGTATGCACCTTCAAAATTGCCTCAGTACTGATTCCATCACAAGCTATTCCTATGTATGTGTATACCACATCATGGTTTTTCCCTCCACCTTCAAACTTCTAACATAACTGTTTCAAAACAAACATTTGATCTCCATACCATCTTTATTTTACATCCCAATCAAACTTCTCACATAACTATTTCATAATAAACATTATATCCACAAATCCTCTTCACTTTATAACACAAACACCACTTTTCCCGTTCAATCTAACGGTCATCTGTCTTAATTCTAACTCAAAATTTTATGATACAACTTCCTTAGTATACCAAGTAACACTATACCTGTGGACGACTCTCTATCACAATTATCTCTGTATAAAGAAAGAATTATTCCCCTCATCCACTACTTCGAAAACCTTCCCTGGTATTCTTTACATAACCTGGATAGCAACTTCATCACGCATTCAACATTATACCTTATCATCTCCTTAAAACACCAGATGTTTCTTCAACCTCTTAGTTAGTAGTGTGATTTACGCCTTCAACAGTCATTTCCACAGTATAATATTAAACTTTTCCATTTCGTATCCATGACCTCTAGGTTTCTTGAACCAAACATATTAAACAGATCAAAATAGTCACTGTCAGTCCAAAACTGCATTCACTTTCAACGACAATTCTCAATTTCCATCTTTTAAGCTGAGTTCCATTTGCTAATTATCATTTTCTCTGAGTTGTCTTCCCCGTACAATACCTTACAATACACTCAAAAGTTCCTGCTGATATCTACACCCAGACACATATGCAAAAATAATACACGTATATGTATATATATACATATACAGTATATATATATATATATATGCATATGTGTATATATATATATATATATATATATATATATATATATATATATATATATATATATATATACATATAAACACACACACACACACACACACACACACACACACACACATATATATATATATATATATATATATATATATATATATATATATATATATATATATATATATATATATATTTAAGTATACTTCAGAGCATGTACGTTGGCTAGGTCTGGAGAATTTGAAAGGGAGGCTGTGCCAGGCAATTTAAATGCAAAGTAGTTCTAATAAAATAGCGTGTCATCATTAGCAGGTAGGAAGTTCAATGAGTAAATGGGAATGAGGTCATGTGAATATGCACTAGTAAGGGGCTTCAGTGAATTCTTATTCTGTAAGGAAGCAGATGCAGAGAAAGAGTAAATGAGCAAGCAGATCTCAAAAAAAGGAAGTAAATGGAGACATGCTGTTTGAAGTATGTACAATCCTGGGTTGATGGCCTGAATGTTTTGAAGATCTGTTGAACATGGTTGATAGATGAAAGGCAGAACCAGGTAACACATGAGTAAGAAGGGTTAACGTAAGTTTAAGAAGATTTGTGGTAGCAGCTGTAAAAGACGTTAGTAAAGAACCTATCAGATGATGAAGAATGGAAGACGGGATAACAATGAGATGTTATGTATGATAGTCATAAGTGTGACTGAGTGGCTAACCATGGTTTGTAATGCACGGCTGAGTGAGGGAAAGGTTCCAAAGAAAAGGGGGAAAGGAAACTCTGTTCCAGTGCATAAAAGTATAAGTTCTTAAGGCAAGTGTAAAAATGACAAGGTTACAGCATTACTCAGTATACTAGGGAAGGTGTCTGATAGGATTTTTTGTGATAAGGGAAGGCCAGTGTGGGTTTACACTAGAAAGAGGGTCTGTGAATCACTCCAAAACTGTTTATTATCTTTATGGATAAATGATAAAGAGAAATCAGAGGAAGAACAGTAGATATAGGTTAACTGGTAAAATGTTGTGTGACAAGAAAATGGGTCATGAACAGAGTTGGTATCAGAGAAGGACACTGGATATAATTAAACTGGTACAAAGTTTTGAGATAAGAAAATGGGTCGTGAATGGAGCATGGAATGTTTGGTGCAAGAGAAAGGACAGTGGATGTAAGTTAATTGGTACAAAGTTCTGAGATGAGAAACTGGGTCATGAATAAAGCATGGAATGGTTGGTGTCAGAGACTTAAGTCAGTGAATATAAGTTAATTAGTACAAAGTTTTGAGATAAGAAAATGGGTCATTAATGGAGCATGGAATAATTGGTCTCAGAGAAAGGACAGTGGATATAAGTTAACTGGCACAAAGTTGTGAGATACGAAAATGGGCCATGAATGAAGCATGAAATGGTCTGTTTCGGAAAGGACAGTAAATATACGTGAACAGGTAAGTTGAGATAACAAAATGAGTCATAAATGGAGCATGGAATGGTTGGTACTTGCAAAAGATATAATACTCACTGAGGATAGTGAAGGGAACCTGTAGAAGATGGTAAATATTTTGTAAGTGTTTGCAAGAGCAGAAATTTGAGACTAAATACGAACAAAAGTTCAGTTATGAGGTAACAGGAACCAGGAAAATGGAGTAATGAATGTTTATACTGATGGTGGAAAAAATGAATGCATGGATGAAAGAAGAGATGAGTAATAAAAAGGTGAAGCAAGAATGGTGCTAAGGTGTATGTCAAAGATCTGGAAGAGACTTAGACTATCTATAAAAGCCTATGTTGGAATGTACTGCATAATAGATTGTTGACACAACTCTCCTTCGTGGATGGGAAGTGTGCATTCTCAAATCACATGAAAGAAAAACAGGTACACTGTTGCAATGAATTGTTTTCTCAATTTATGTTGTGTTAAAAGAGAAGAATGAATGAAAAATGCAGAGTTAACTCAAAGTGGTGAAAAGGTTAGCAATGGTAAAAGAAAGGATCAGGTCTGGAGATCCATAAATGGAGGACACTAGCCTGGTAAAGAGTGTGTAATTCCGGGGTGTTAGTAAGAGGCGAAGAGAAAGACCTACCAAGACTGAAGGTGGTTTTAAACATAAGGATCTTGATATCCAAGAAGGGCAAGAATGCGGTGTCTGCAGGAGGTTCGATGGCATGCTGATGAGCCTTCTGTGCTTGTTTAAGAACCGTTTATTGGTGTTGAAAATTTTCTGCACCATGTTTATTCACGATTCGGCAGTGAAAGTATGAATGGAATAACAGCAGTATTGTCTTCCTCTACACCCAAAATCTGTTAGAAGAAACTGCTTTGCTTCATTATATATATATATATATATATATATATATATATATATATATATATATATATATATATATATATATATATATACATACATACATACATACATACATACATACATACATACATACATACATACATACATATATAAATTATTTGAAATTTTTTATTAATAATTTTAGGTATGTACAACCAATAAATTTATAATAAATTTTTTTTTTACCGATGTATCACTAGAATCAAGACAGAAACAGAAGCACTGCATTTAACAACGAATACCTCGAACTTACTGGTTTCGTTAAGCGGTCTTTGACATGGCCATCTTTGATCAAGATTAATTGCAAAAGGTAAAACGGCTTGTGAGTGGGAGAGAAAAGTTAAGATGCCACTGGGGTCCAATTATCGCAGTATGTGTAAACCTTTAGTTTAAGGTCCCCCGAGATTTTGGGAAGGGAAGGACCCCTCTCTCATCGTAGCCCTTCGAAGGTCTATTAATGTGTCACATGCGACTCGTAACTGCGCCATTAACACGTCCGGGGAAACGTCATAACTTGGAAATTTTGATAAAGGAAAAATTTTTCGTCCAAAACATCACGTCTGAAAAGAATATCTGTATTATTATGAGGAGTTACTTCAATCATGGACATTATGGCTGCTAAAATAAATAAAAATTATAACCAAAGCTGCCAGATGCTTAAACTTGATTTTCATGTTAATATACTAGCTCTATAAAGAGTAAAGAACACTGAAGTTGAAGTACCATTGGTCCATCAGGAAATCACGTGTTTCCATTCAAATATGGTCATTAAGGCAAAAAAAAGTGTTCAAACCCGATTTTAGTACGGAAAAAGGCCAGTCGCCTCCTCGATTAGACACATCATGTTCTTAATCCGTTTCTTAAACCCCCAGGGGAATTATTCTAGTATTACATAAATCTCTTCAGCACGTATTCTAATTTTATTTATTTCTTGATGTTGTTCCGCGGTAAATAAAATTAACTGTGTCGTCAACCTACGCAAACAATTCAGACCCAATCACAATCAAGGTGCAATAATTCAAACTGGGAAATTTCACACTTCAAATACTGATGACGTTATTTATGTTGACCCCATTCAACAGTTACTAAGTGAGTTGTAACACGACAAGAGATCATCGCTGAGGTTCAGAGGTATACTCACGGAAGATAATTATTTCATTATTAATAATAATAAAATCTAAAATAGAGGGGTTAGCTACGGCAAACGAAACATGGAGGTAAAAAGCAAACTGGTTATTCTCAATAATTGGAAAAATGCTTTCACATCTTACGTCTGATCTGAATAAGCTTACAGATATTAATGACTTAAAAAAAAAATTGACGATGGCCAGTTTAATTTGAAACTCGTTCAACAAACACACACACACACACACACAAATTCTTCCCAGACTGGAAATTCTCGAAATATTAAGAGATGTGATACGTTGATCCAAAGAATGTCAACGTATCACATGAAATTGTACCTAACGAGCACAATACAAGCAGCTACTCTGAAAAAAAAAATTGCCCACGATACATACCAAGAAAGGCGATCCCACGTACCCAGTTTTAAGAACGTGTCCACCGCACTAGATATCTTCGCCAGGAACTTTCTGCACTTTTAACATGGACCCATTTGTTATGTCCATTTCATAGTCATCGGTCACATGCACAAGCGCGCGAGCACAGAGAGAGAGAGAGAGAGAGAGAGAGAGAGAGAGAGAGAGAGAGAGAGAGAGAATTTATCTTAATATACGTACCTACCTAAATATATTAGCAAAGAGTTTTTAATTTGAAAATGACACAGAAGCCAAAACAGAGTTTAGCTAATTAAAGCATTTGTTGCTCTTTCTTTTCCAAATTATGTTTCATGTTTTTCTTATCTGTCTCGTATAAAATAAACCTCTAATGACATCATTCAAATGTTTTCGTACTGGAGATATCGTTCACAAAAAAGGATAGCTTCAATATTTTTTTAGAGGAAACGAGGGTACAAATTTGTCTGGCTTTCCTACATGTCTGATGAGCTACGAGACATTTAAATTCTAAAGACAAATTTTCTCAGCGTAATCTTGGGTCTATTCAACCTACAAGTTAATAACACGAATACTGCCGACAAAAAAATAAAAAAAAGACTCCTCTCTCTCTCTCTCTCTCTCGATCCTAGGAAAAGATAAGAAATTGAACGATCACTTTTCACTGGTTGTAAGTCACTGTTGTTGGACGCAGTTGGATAAAGAGAGAGGGGAATGACAACACTAAGCGAGATTCGTCAGTGCTCTGTGCAAATATATATTTCAGGGAGAGGCACTTGACGAGGTAATCCTGAACCACCACGTTAAAACCATTGATACACAAACAAACAAACACACACACAAACACAAACATACACATATATATGTACATATATATGTGTGTATATATATATGTATGTATATATATATATATATATATATATATATGTATATATATAAATAAAAATAAATACATACATACATATATATATATATATATATATATATATATATATATATATATATATATATATATATATAATCTACCTAATGGTCTATCTGCGAATACAAAAACGCAATCGCCTAATTCAGTGAAAGGACAGGGTTTGTTTCCCAGGAAAGGAGGAGCAATTTTTGAATTTTGTTAAAACCTAGCGTGCATTTATTGACCAGAGAAAAGAATGACTTAGCCAACAGTTACCAGACTGAGGCGGATTGCAGCCACAATATCCACTGAAAGTAAACTGCGCGCACTATATGTAAAATGTATATCTATATATATATATATATATATATATATATACTACACATACATATATATGCATATATATGTGTATATATACACATATATGTATGTATATATCATATTAATATATATATATATATATATATATATATATATATATATATATATATATATATATATGTAGGTAAAGTATATGAATAAATAAATAAATATACATATACACATATTTCCGAGTAGAGCAAACTGGATATTAAGACATTTGTAGTTTAATGCTTGTATATGAATCACGGTGATGCGATAAAATTTATATATATATATATATATATATATATATATATATATATATATATATATATATATATATATATATATATATATATATATATAATCAGTGGGTGTGTAAAAAGCTCAACATTTAGTTCCACTCAAAGAGAGGATTATGAGGGAAAAGTCAAGCGTGACCGGTCGAATCGAGGAAGAATTCCTATTCTGGTATCTTTCACATTATCCGCTCCATACATCTCTACAGAAAGCTCATCAGCAACGCATCAAACCCAGGTTCACCACACAAGGGATTCATTAACGATTCAACAATTAAAGCATGAACCTGACAGTCACAGCTGGGATGTTCTTGTCAGGAGCTACCCCTTGGAGTTAGGGTTTAAAAGTATTAAGCCACAAATATCGCTGAACATCGCATTCAATATACATTGGCAATAACTTACACTAAAAAGAATTTACAACTGATAACTGCTTCTACGTCGGCCAAGATTCAAACCATGGCAGCGACTTGACCACCCGAGTATCTCGTGAGAAGTTCATTTCTAATGTATATTGAACTTCATCTCGATATTGAGCGATATTAGTGGTTTAATATTTGCAAAAAATGTCACGCGCGTTGGGCTTATAAAAATTAAATATATATATATATATATATATATATATATATATATATATATATATATATATATATATATATATATATAAAAATACACACACACACACACACACACATATATATAATGTCACTTATAAGCGCGTCACTTTCTGTATACACAAATATCGTTTAATATCGAGATTTGTTAACAGTAAATATAAACGAGACACTTCCTTCCGAGAAAAAAGTTTATTGACCTTTTAGCGAAAGGAAATACAATTAACATAATCTTGACAACAAACAATATTTACAGGAAACGCTCTTTCAAAAACGGAGGAAATGCATGTCTTTTATGATATATTTTGACCTTTAGATATGGTGAATGACCTCTGCGAAGGGCAAAAAGGCCCCAGGAAAGGAAAATGGGAATCTCAGGGACCCATCTGGAATGTAAATACCAAACTTGCCTTTCCATGAACGTCGCTGTCCTTCTATTCATGATTACACCAACCTCGTATATTTCCTATTTTATTGTAAAACCAAGTAATTTACTCGTGTTATCTGTTGTTCCTTTAACCACTCAATTCTAAACTTCCGTCTGTGTTATTCGTATGCTTTCTCCTGAGGGATCACCCTTCAGTTACAATACTAAGCTACATTTACTATGACCATAATCAGCAACATTCCCATTACGATATTCACTAACTCTGAACAACATGTAAACTCCTACTTACTTTTCCTATTATACTTTCTACCTTCTACATGAAGCTAAGTGCTTTATTACAAAAT
This sequence comes from Macrobrachium rosenbergii, assembly GCF_040412425.1. NCBI lineage: Eukaryota > Metazoa > Arthropoda > Malacostraca > Decapoda > Palaemonidae > Macrobrachium > Macrobrachium rosenbergii. Next base: position 74,714,565 of record NC_089748.1, read on the forward strand.
CCATATATTATCTATAAAAATAGTTACCTTTAAAATAAATAATGTGCAAATTCTTGATGTAAGTTCCGATTGCATCCTGAGCCCAAAAATTCACACGGAATACCATCCACACCAAAAACATATGAGAGCCAAATACTGACCTCATGATCAGTATTCATGAAGACGATTAGAATATACCATATCTATCCGTATCTCAGTATTCGAATTGTAAAACAATCGTGATGCAGTATTTCTAAAGCTCTTTATTGCGGCATTTCTAATCCACAGCAATAATCTATCCCGTCCACAGAAATGGATTGCATGACGAAATGGTTTTGTCCCCTCCTACAAATCAGCTACCCGAACTCATTTTATCGCCCGGTCCCAAGTCACACCATCATCTTTCTTTTTTTTTCTTTTATTCCCCTCATTCATTATTACCTTCCACAGCTGGTTATTAATTTTCAGTACCTTTGTGATTATTGTTTACTTAGGAAGAACAACGATTTCTATATAAATGAAAATATGCAGATTAATCTTCATGGTAACATTATGGATACTGATAGTTTCAGAAAGACTTCGATGCTAATATTTAGGAGCGCAACGTTTATATGCGGCATTCATTCAACTTAGCTGCTCTCTTTCTCCTGTCCCTCTCTCATTTAAGATGAAACCGCGCACATAAATACACACATGCAAACACAGTACCACACAGACCAGGTGAGGACTATTGGCTCAGCAGATTGCCATCCCGCCTAACCACCATAAGACCCTAAGCTCTCGATCCGGTACCTGCTGGGTAAGTTGACTGTAATGAGTTGCTGCTAAGGTGAAGGAAGGATATGACGCTAGCAACCAATAATCAACAGCAAAAGTAATCAATACTAATAATCTCATCCTACAGAAGGCTACTGAATATCGGAAGGCTAGCTACCTTCTGGAGCCACTCTATCTAATTGGCAAAGTCGCATGGTTAAAAGAAAGAAAAAAAAAATCCTTAATCTGTTTGCGTTGATGTCTATACAAGGGGCATCATACAATCATACGCAATAACGAAACTTGTAAGACTGCCCAGCCTCCCCTCTTAATCACTCATCAAATATTCCTGCCAAATCTTTTGTGAGATTTGGCCACCACGAATCCTCCAATCGTTACCGAAAAGTCACCAATATCAGCGCAGGACGGATAATAGTTGCTGTTAAATCAATTGGAGCATTGACATTATGTCGAACCATTAACTGCACTAAATTACTTTTATATCTTTCAGATACAATTTCCCGAATTTCTAATCAATAAGCTATTAAGTGTCTACAACCTCCAGAATAACCTGATGAAATTAAATCACTTTTGATTTTCATCTGAATTATGATGATTAAACCTGCTTACAAATATGAAGCTGGAGTTTCTCAGCTTACACTTGTTATTCATTGTACATTTTTGCATTTATCTTAAAAAAAAAGAAAAGAAAATTCAGAAGTTTATTCTTTTGTACACCAAAAAGTCGTTTTATTTGTATGTTCACAGCAGTTATTTACATTTAAATGAAAAATAAAAATGCATACATTTCCGCATGCATATATGTAAAGAAGATTAAATTATATACAAACAGAAAACACACAAGTTTATATATAATATTATATATATATATATCTTAATTATATATATTTATATATATATATATATATATATATATATATATATATATATATACACACACAACTTTATACACAGTCTTTCTCTTAGACAATTTTCATTGGATGGCAATACAAATGTGGAATCTATTCCCTTATGGCAACGCATTTCGAATTTCCTATATCCCTTCTTATCTTCCAGGGTAAAGCTGTGAAGGAAAAGGAGGAAATTACTACCAATAACTCATGGCTTTCTTCAGGGCTATACTAGTTATACAATGGGGCTACACTCTAATGTATAAAAAAAAAGTATATCTTAGTTTAACCAGACCACTGAGCTGATTAACAGCTCTCCTAGGGCTGGCCTGAAGGATTAGACTTATTTTACGTGGCTAAGAACCATTTGGTTACCTAGCAACGGGACCTACAGCTTATTGTAGGAATCCGAACCATTATAGCGAGAAATTAATTTCACCAGAAATAAATTTCTCTTATTCTTCATTGGCCGGTCGGAGATTCGAACTCGCGACCAACAGAGTGGTAGCTGAGAACGGAACCCTCTCGCCCAACGAGGAACTACTCTAATGTATAGGTGAACATCCATCCATATATATATATATATATATATATATATATATATATATATATATATATATATATATATATATATATATATATATATATATATATATATATGTATTCTCACGAATGTTAAGCCACAAACATCGTTTAATATCCAATTCATATACCTCGAGAATTGAGAAGTGCTTCTTCGCCAGCAGGATTCGAACCGACGCCTGTTCTAGGAACAAAGAGAGACAGTGACTGACTACTGAGCTATCAAGAGGGGTAATTCATTCTCCATAGTGGGTTCGGATTCCACAATACGCTGTAGGTCCCGCCGCTAGTAACCAATTGGTTCTTAGTCACGTAAAAATAAAATCTAATCCTTCGGGCCAGCTCCTAGGAGAGCTGTTAATCAGCTCAGTGGTCTGGTTAAACTAAGATATACTTAACTCTATACTGGGCAACGGTTCGAATCCTGCCAGTAACGAAGCATCATCAATTACAGTTCCCTATGGGTGTAAGTTATTCTCGATGTATAGTGAACTGGATATTAAACGATATTTGCGGCAAAATACTTATGAATATAAAAACGTCACGCATGTATAAATGAGATATATATAAATATATATATATATTATATGTGTGTCTATACACATATATGTATAGTATATGTACAAATTTATTATTGGAATGTTGTAATTCCCTTATTATATATTAATTGTACATGTATATAAATCTGTATCTATATATATATATATATATATATATATATATATATATATATATATATATATATATATATATATATATATATATATATTACCAATTGATTATTGACAATATTCCTTCCATCGATGGATGAACACCCATTTTACACATCACATACAGCTCTATACACAAACACATACACACACACACACATATATATATATATACATATATATATATATATATATATATATATATATATATATATATATATATATATATATATATATATATATATATATATATATATTATATATGGTTGTATAATAAAATGTGTGTTAGTGTAAGATTATTGTTTAAAAATATCCAGTTATTAAAAATTACAGAAGTGCATTTACAATTAACATGTAATAAACTACAACACTCCAATAATAAATTTTACAGAAGACTATTATATTTACAATCAATAGCAGAAATTAACTAGGTACCTCATCAACGTAAACTAGACCAGGATATCAACCAATCACACTATCATGAAAAAAGAAAGCATGGCTATATGCTTCGAAACACTTACGTTAAGGAAAATCTTATACTGAAGCTTTATTTTCAAAGAAAAATGAACTAAAAAGCAAAACACATATTAAGAATATTTAGTGCACTCCATAAATATGAATAGGAAACTAAGAACACTTTTACACGAGTGATTCCTACAACGAAAATCAAAACATTTCATCAGGTTGATTATATCGTTGCTGCAGGCAAGTTGCAAAGTAAATCATATGCAAAGGAAGTAAGCTACTGAGGGCCCGCAACAGGACTGAAAAGACGCAAAGGAGGAGACGGGAAGGGGTTGGAGGGGGAGGGGATGGAGGGGAGAGGCGTGGGTGGTATGGCAGGAGCAGGAGGGAGTTTCGAGGCATTAAGCAATCGGGGTAATTGACTGGCTGAGAAACTTATATGCCCGGCTCGAACCGGGTAGCGGCAGCGGCAGGCGGGGATGGGGAGAGTTGTCTAAAGGACCTTAATGATTTACCAATATTTACTGCATGGGAACCCTCTAGAGACCCCCCGCAGTCCCCGACATTAAGGTAATCTAAGTAATTACTTGCTTACTACCTGTTTGTATAACTACCCGGACCATTGGATATCAATACCGTCGAGCAGATCAAAATGTTTCGGGCGTTTTCACGGTAAATAAGTATCGCACGCACGTGGTCAATAATTTAACGCAAAAATGAGGTAAACGCTGAATTAATTCGCAGAATTAGTCAGCGGTAAAATTTTCCTTTCGCAGAATTTCGCCTGCGATAAATATTCATTCTTGAAAAGCTTCGTCCAATAATCTTGGTTAATGATTGTAACCTTCTTCAAATCGACCAACTTAACCCTACACAATATATATATATATATATATATATATATATATATATATATATATATATATATATATATATATATATATATATATATATATATATATATATATATTATATATAATGTGTGTGTGTGTGTGAGAGAGAGAGAGAGAGAACATGGATTCTATGGAGGAAATAAAAAGGCTTGGCACTATCTCTTGAAAATGTCCATTAGGCTTCTGTCGACATGAATTATCATGTACTTGATAGTTCATGACTGTGGCGCATCACAGCCAGGCGTGCTAACTGATGGGGTTTGGAAGCCCCATTCCAAATGATTTGCTGAGAACCATCTGAAACCACGCCACAAGACACAATGTAAGAGTTGGTTCTTTGCAAGGATTTCGTGAGAGCACCCGAAACATACTGAATAGTAAGGGGATACACACAGATACGAATATAGTACACACACACACACACATACACACATTACATTATTATATATATATATATATATATATATATACATATATATATATATATATATATACATATACAGTATATGTACTGTATATATACAAATTAGATTAATGAAATCATGGCAAGAATTCCAAAGTAAGCCAGGCAAAATGAGGTGAAATGACACCGAACCGAACAATTCCATGACTGTTGCTAAACTGTGAAAACTGTACGTGTGTTTGTCCATAACCAATGTTTTTACATATATTACTGTATTTATACCTGTGTATCCCCCTACAGTGCAGTATTCAAGGACGTGTGTGTGTGTGTGTGTGTGTGTGTGTGTGTGTGTGTGTGTGAGAGAGAGAGAGAGAGTAATGAAGTTCTATCACAAAAGTTTTCAGACAATAATTGCCACCATCACAATGAGCAAACAAGAAAATCGAGAAATTCTACAGTAAACTCGTTCACATTATGAGTGGTAATATGACATCAAGCTTTTTCCCCCTTGCTAATTTAACCGTAGCTAGGAATTAGCGAAAGATCTGCAACACTACTTGATAAAGGTTTCCAGAGTGCCACTGAATCTTTAATGCCTGCCACAGCAAGTCAATTATGCAAGGAACAATCACGAATTACCCTCCCTAAAACTTAGCGTGCATGAGAAAGTGCTCCAGTCCAGAAGGCACGTGTAAGCATTAATACCTAACTATTGACAGAGGACAGAGCACACAGTTTCCAATATTTGCGAAGTGAATTATTCTCTTAATGATAATTATACGTCGTTGTACAAAAGGAATCTATATGCAGTTGAAACCCTGAAAATTCACTGCAATAAAAAACGTGTTGAAGTTTTAAGTTAAGTATACCTTAGTTTAACCAGACCACTGAGCTGATTAACAGCTCTCCTAGGGCTGGCCCGAAGGATTAGACTTATTTTACGTGGCTAAGAACCAATTGGTTACTTAGCAACGGGACCCACATTTTATTGTGGAATCCGAACCACATTATAGCGAGAAATGAATTTCTATCACCAGAAATAAATTCCTCTAACACTTCATCAGCCGGTCGGAGACTCGAACTCGGGCCTAGCGAGTGCTAGTCCACACCTCTACCGACTCCCCAAACGAAGAGCTATGTGTTGAAGTTTTGAAAAGCTATGTGTTGAAGTTTTGAAAGAGTTTCACTGCTATAATACAACACTGTTATACAGCCTTTACCATGCTAAATTAGTAGAGCTGGGACCTATGAGGTCATTCAGCAATGAAACGGAAACTGACGGTAACAAGGTTTGAAAGGTGTAACAGGATGAAAGCCTCGCAGTTGCACTATAAGTCAATTGTTAGGAGAGGTAGAAAGTAAGATGGAAAAGAGAATATTAACGGAGGTACAGTAAAAGGAATGAAAGGGATTGCAGCTAGCGGCCGAAGAGACGCCGCAAAGAACCTTAAGTACTGCCTACAGAGCACCACATGAGGTGCACTGAAGGCACTACCCACCTATTGGGCTCACGTTTTAAGAGCCGCTGGCATCCCCCAGTTGACTGATGTGGACATTAGAACTTACTCTAACCACCTCCCACTAACTGTCAAATTTACAAGCCATAACATTAAATCTATAAGCAAAACATTGATTAATAAAAAATGATTCACTTCTCCGCGATCGATATCCTCTTAAAGGCACATTAAACCAAGATTATGAACTAGCAAGCTTCACTAAAAAGTTAACTGATAATGTTCTTCAAGTAGAAATTTAAAGTAAAGTAGATATTCGTAATACATCAGAAATCAAATGCATTGATCAATTCAGTCTCTTCTTTCAAGACCATCAATTACTCACGCGTTTAATCATTTTCTTCAACGGCTTTAACGGTTTCCCTTCTGTATTGGCCCTCTGTTTCATTTTTTACTTGAGGCTTAACCTACCTTAAAGTATAAAGTCACCTATCCCATCGGCTTTCACGTAATTACTGTTATGCATTTTACTTTCAATTACCTATTGCAATCAGCTCAGCGGTCTGGTTAAACTAAGGTATACTTAACCTATTGCAATTCTAAAGGAAAGTATTAAATTGAACAAAATCCTCAAAACTCAAAAAAGTTCCAACCACGTTTCAGAATGCAGTAGTCGTTTGCTGGTGTTAACTTATAAAAACAAAAACATCTACAATTTGAAAACCCCTCCATCCAAAAAGCCTGTGAAAAACATTCTACGCGAAGGCGACACGAGAATCCCCTCCCGAGAGAAAAAAACAGAAAAAACTGAAAACCTTTCTGCATAAGGACACTCTGAAAAGCTCCATAGGGAAAGAAAATCAGAAAATCCCAAAACCTTGATTCAGAGTTGTGAAAAAGCGTGAGAAAGCCTTCACTGATAGAGTAAGTCTATCAAAATCAACCTCCTTGAAGTCTGGAAAATCTCTAATACAGTATTTATACAATCTACTTTTAAAATATCTCAAAATACCTATAAACAAATGGAATATTCGGAAGCTTTGACAGGAAAAAACATGTAAAAAAATGCGCGCAAGTTTCTTCGGCGCAGTTGAGTTTTCTGTACAACCGCTACAGCGTATAATCAAGGCCACCGAAAATAGATGTCTTTCGGTGGTCTCGGTATAATGCTGTATGAGCCGCGGCCCATCAAACTTTAACCACAGCCCGGTGGTGGCATATCCTATATCGTTGCCATAAGCACGATTATGGCTAACTTTATCCTTAAATAAAGTAGAAACTACTGAGGCTAGAGGGCTGCAATGTGGTATGTTTGATGATTGGAGGGTGGATGATTAACATACCAATTTGAAGCTCTCTAGCCTCAGTAGTTTTTAAGATCTGAGGGAGGACAGAAAAAGTGCGGACAGAAAAAAGTGCGGACGGACAGACAAAGCCGGCACAATAGTTTTCTTCTACAGAAAATAAAATTGATGAGGATGGTCAGAAAAAGCGATCCCGATCGAGAAATACCGAAACAACAAAACATGTACATAGATAATGCATTCGTATAATAAATTCCATTTCTATTATCTTAGAACTACTGGAACCGAATTAAGCAACAGGAGCATCGACGCTGGCAGCAGGCAGCAGGCAGCAGGCAGCAGACAGCGCCAGCAGCAGCAAGGGAGCAATCAATTAAGGAAAGAGCCTGGAATATATATTCCCTGTTCCTTACCTTATTCCAAAGCGAGGATTAGAAACCAGGGATTCCCGTGGACTCTGGAAAGAGAAATGACTTCATTACTCTGAATCTGCAATGACTTCATTCGAATTCATTTAATATAATTTAGGCTTTATATAACTTTTTCTATGAGATTCTTCCGTGTTCTTGTTTCATTAAATGAAAAGTCGAAAATAACATTCAGGCTGCTACGGTTATTCAAGTAATAAAACAGAATTTTAACATTTTATGAAAAATTTACTTCAAATAACCCTAAAATAATACACATCCCTAAAAGCAATTATTCAGAAAAATACATTCACATTTAAATGCTCTGGTGTTGCTACATCGTACGAATATATTAGTGTAAAAACACATTCACGTCCATTTGCAGTCCCTTCTCAAAAGGAAGAGAAGACCAATTCAAGCAAATGAATAACATGTTATCGGACAATGTTCCGTTCAGGCGCTGAGATTCGGAATGCGCCGCCAAAAATACACATTTGGGAACCTCAATTTTCCTCAGAGCTCTGTAAACATTCCGCTGCTCTGCTTCTTGAGGAATACAGATCAATAAAAAAGGGGGAAGGGTTACATTAAGGGTGCTTTATCCACATCCTCTTCAGTTTTGGGGATAAACAAGCTACATCAGTTCTCAACGAATCGTTAATCTTTTTTGTCCTCTGTAAAAAAATTTACAACAAACTCTGAAAATAATCATGTAAACGATCTAGATACTTTAGCCTTAACCTGAAACAAACCCGAAAAGTTGAACAATCACGCAAACGAAAAATGAAAAAAGGGGAAGAAAAGAAAAAACAAACAAGGCCAGTCGTGATGGAGGGTCAATGCAGTACACTATTTACGGATCGATGTTCTAAAAAAGGAAATAGAAAATTAATGACCAACTGATTTATGGAATCCAGACCAAGCTCGGCACTGGTAAACATGGGACTTTCGTTTCTGAGTTCTAATTTATAACACACGATCCCTGAAACAACTGAGCGAAAAGATTACAAGAAATAACCCCTCACTAAAAGAGAGCTGAAGGAAATCGGTTACCAGGAAAACTATCTGTTTGATATATGTAGAGGAAAACAAGAGTGAGAAGAGAATATCCACGTACGTACGGATATATATACAGAGCATCGGAAAATGTCTTCCCCTGCCCCCAACCCCGTCATACTATAATTTTCTTCCCATCAATCATTGGTGGGTCAGCAGGGTGTATTGTTTAAGGCCTAAACTACCATCATTCACATACATAAATCAATATATAGATTAACTTCGACCAAGAAGGAGGAACGTTTGCCATCATTCTCTAACGTTTGCCATACGTTTTTATTACATGGTGGCTTACACTTACTTCGGTAAGTCATGCTAATAATTAGGTTCGACGGACATTTGGTAAATCAATATATATGATGGCGCGATGAAAGTTGTTGATTTTCCTTAGGAAATGATGTTCTCAGGTTAGTGTATGTGATACTTGACTGCAGTAAAATATATGAAGCTATATAAAGTGATAACAGATGCAGTCTAAGAATAAAATATTGCGTCTCTACGTTGCCAAATATTTTACAGATATGTACGCTCCACTTTTTTTTTTTTTTGCAAATTGCTGTTTCCTATTAACGAACTTGGGCTTCAAATATATACGCGTTACCCAAAAAGGAAAATTCAAGACAATGAAGAATTTAATCCATTTTCACAGTTGATAAGAATACTGACTAAGATCAAGCAAGTTAGAGAGAGAGAGAGAGAGAGAGAGAGAGAGAGAGAGAGAGAGAGAGAGAGAGAGAGAGAATTGATTAATCATAAGTTCATCAGTTCAACTAGACGATAAATGATTTAGTCCAGACATGATAAGACAGGCTGATTATAAATCACGGCCGATATAGTTCATCATTCAAAAGCACACATTAACGTTGAGGATGATGGCGTCATCATTTGAGATTTAGCGTCCACATTTAAATCAAAGCCTTTAATAAACCACTCTTATCGGAACACATTGTTGTTTTTACTATCTTATTCAGTAAGGATGGGATATTAAATAATGATATAATTGTATAAGAAATAATATCCGTGTATTACAAAAAATATAAGAAATAATATCCGTGTATAACTAAAAATATATAAGAAATAATATCCGTGTATAACTAAAAATATAAGAAATAATAATATCCGTGTATAACTAAAAATATAAGAAATAATAATATCCGTGTATAACTAAAAATATAAGAGAAGTTTGGTGAAAAAAAAACTTCTTTCAAAGGGGCATAAACAATCTACTTGTCATCAGTACTAACTGAATGAATACGTAATTTTGAACATGGATCTGGTAACGCAACTTTCAAGGTCATCACTTTCGAATATCCTAAATTCATTGTTTTTGTAAAGAAATAACACAAAATCAATTACCCTAAACAACGAACATATTGAGACATCTGAAAGTATTCTCACACCTTATAGCTGTGCAATAAAGGTTATTAAAATAATCACGTAATGAAATGAAACAAAATTTACCAATAACATTTAATTTATGAAGACAACCAGGCTCTTTAGCACAAAAATGGAACCGCAAAAAAATTTAAAAGGTATTGCAATCAAAGCCCAGTTGTTATTTATCAAGACTACGAAGAGCCAGACCGTTGAATTAAATTAATAGGAGAGGTTTCTCGGATACTAAGTAGGCCCACACGAATGGCCCTGACGTGAAAAAAAATTTCGTAGCATGTGACAGCAACTTTCCACTCTCCGTTGTTCTGCCTTTCTCCTCTTTAGAAATAGGACGTATCACACCCCATCTACATAGCAGGCAGATAACCCTCTCCTAATAAAGCCAACGACAACCCTGTTTCACTGATGTGGGATGCCAGAAAATTAAAATAATAGCACTCGCAATTCTGCGTGGTAGGAGAATCACCTAGCGCTCAGGGGCATGGCTTACGGCGCTCGCCTTACTAACTGGAAGAACAGAGCTTGAGGGCACACGTAAGAAAGATTTATATTTATGTGCATTCTCACTTGTGCAATTGGTAGTCGTAAATAACTTTGGTCATAAACGCACAGATCATAAGCACGTTCCATTCAAAACCCATGGACCTTTGTCGTCCTCAGCAGTTATTCACAGTAACCGGAAGCTAGTCGACTGTACTAGATTGCAGACAAATTTAGAAGATAGAATGGGATAGCAATTAAGCCTAAATTGATTATAAACATTCATCATACATATATACATATATTTATGTACATATATGTGAATATATATATATATATATATATATATATATATATATATATATATATATATATATATATATACATATATACACACACACAGTATATATAGATATAGATATATACACACAAACAAGTGACTTTTACCAAATATATTGTGTTTTTGTATTAACAACACTGTTCTCTTAACTAGTCGATTTCTTCACACTTTTTGAATAAGCTTCTCACTAGACATGAAGATCATGTGAAGAACTCACGAACATTAGGCTGGAGTGAAGTAATTGAACTAAAGCATCTGATACATTCTGCTAGAGATGGAATCGACTCATCCTCACCACTGTAGCATGGTGTTTTAGCCAGTTCGATACTCCATACTGGTAGATGGGGTCTCATCATTAGATCTTCGTTTCGGGTTCAAGGTTTTTTCGTAACAACCAAATCCAAAAATATGAAGAAATCGGGAAGCTAAGAATCATCGTCGCTATTACACATACTTTTGTATGGATGTGCGTGTGTGTTTATATATATAATATAATCTTTTTCACATTAAGCTGTTCCCAACTAGTAGGAATGACACCAGACAAAATAACATCACAACACTGACTGCGACATTCATACCTTCACTGCTGAACATATATGAAGCTCCTGTGCCAGAAACTTACGCAACATTAGCCGCTTCATACATTTACACGGAAATCTCATTAGCAGCGTGTCGAACGCTGAGCCATTGATCGTGCACGCGTTCTCACGCTTTTTGGATGTTCAAAGTCCTTCCTTTTAAGTCATTCTCCTCCCCGTTCCAAACACTAAACTATTCAACACTCTTTTCACCAACCTATCAAGATATGTTCTTTCCGTATGACCAAACCATCTCCAAACACTTCTACATATCTCCACAGATGTCACCAGTTTCAAATTTCTTAGTCCAAACACATCACACGCTCTCTCTCTCTCTCTCTCTCTCTCTAGAGAGAGAGAGACACAGAGAGAGAGAGAGAGAGAGAGAAAATCCATAACACAAAAACGCATATTCAAACACAAACATTTATTTCTCAAGAAAATAAATAAATAAAAACTACACTTTAAGGTAATAGAACTATTAAATAATGAAGCATTTATACAGAATATTAAGATCATATGAAATTAAAATACAGTAAAACAAAATTAAAACGACATAAGCAAAATAAAGGAAATAGCAATAGGAACAAAAAATGTCAAGGAGGCAATATTAAGATTAAGAATTTATAGACACTATTAATACGTGCTATTAACAAATGTTGGTTCCTAAAATCATTATATATATATATATATATATATATATATATATATATATATATATATATATATATATATATGTTTTTTTATACATATATATATATATATATATATATATATATATATATATATATATATATATATATATATATATATATTTATATATCATATAAAAATCAAGGTACTGGATTCTTGAGTAAAAAGTATCGTGTAAGTCAATAAAATGAAATGAGATCAGCACTGCGTAATAAAAAAAATCCAGAGCATCTGCATATAGCTGGGTATCCTAATCCACCCCTCCCACAGCTCCCGGCCAGTAGTAACAATCCCGAAGCGTCCTACTATGTTAACTAGAAAATTTATATATCTTTTAGCACTCAGAGTACCCTCTTCACTAAAATACATGTATTATTATATAATAACCAAGTGAATGCCGTTTTCAAAATTTACAAAGACAATCATAGCACTGTGCTTAATTTTCCCTCTCTTCACCTGAAGTTTTCAAACTTAAGTGGGTCGCAGTCAGGGTGCAGATGGTCATGGGGCACCTTGAGCCATTTTCTCCATAAGAACAGTTTCATAATGGAATATTATTGTATGTATGTATGTATGTATATATGCATGCATGTATGTATGTTTATACATACATACATACATACATACATACATACATATATATAATATATATATATATATATATATATATATATATACATATACACATATACGGAGAGAGAGAGATAGAGAGGAGGAGGATTCGCTATGAGAGGGAGGTGGGAAAGAATGGTAGCACTGAGAGAGAGAGAGAGAGAGAGAGAGAGAGAGAGAGAGAGAGAGAGAGAGAGAGAGAGAGCGACCATGCACCTCATATTCTCTCCTCCCCACAATCAATCTTCACAATCTCAATTTCTAACCCCTCCTGGGTCGGAGGCTCCGTGGCCTGAGACCCAGCCCCTTCCTTATCTCCCTCCCCGTAATCCATCATCTAACGGTAGCCACACCAGAATATAAATTCTCCTTCCCATCACCTCATTACCGAAGCATCTCTTGATGCGAATCAGGACACACACAAAGATAAGCATCCCTCACAAACGACGGGAGGTCAATAGGGGGCAGTGGTGGCAGAAAGAGGGAGGGGGGAGGCTGTGAGCACCGATGAACAGGCCAACACATCATTAATATCGATGCATAAACGGCGAGAATTCAACATAATTCTCTCTCTCTCTCTCCGATAAAGTCTCCGATATATCATTTTGAAATTGCAAGTGACATTTTACCTTTCGGACAAAATTAGAGATAACCAGAGGTAAAATGTATTGAACTGAAAGAACCTTACCGTATTAAATAAAAATTTTTTTTTCTTTACAAATTTCCTTATATTATTTTTTTACTGTATATTTTTCACAGCACATGAAATTCCATTCCTTCAATGAGTCTGCATCCTGTAACCTCCTGGCATCCTCAACTTCCTACAAAAAATAATATTTATCCAGGACCTACCATCAATATCCATTAGACTGCATCTGCGAGGTGTAATGTGACACTGCATCTCATACTTATCCTATGGAGTAATGAGACTATAGGCTTGGTGACTGCTGTCTTTCTCACTGCCGCCACTGATTCAGTTTTTCCACATTCCTCTGAACATTCCTCCACCTTTGAAAGTGACGGGTCTGTCGCATCTTCATTGTCGTGTCCTTTCCTTGTTTTCTTCCCTAAGTTGTAGGTCCCGTGAAGCCTCGCACAGAAACAAAACTTGGATTTATCTTGTATTCGTATGGTAAACCATTGGTATTTCAACTTGAATTATAAAAACGGTTTGAAAAACCAACAATTTCAAAACAAGATTAACAATAACAGGAGGATCGAATTCCCACGCTTTAATGGTGAGATGAACTGACTTTATCGGTCCGATCCCGTATCAAGTAAAATATGCCAAGACTAGCATATACCATAATGCTCAAAAGTCAGAAGAAGCAAAATACGGCGATGCAGATTTTAAATAAACGTTAGTCCCTGGTACCCTAAAGGTAACATCTAAAATGATAATGGGGGATACATGACAAGTCTGCAAACCCAGACTTTGGATTCTAACAACTTTAAATGAAAAATCACGACAACGTAATGCCTCAATGTAGCGAAGACTTAACCCCTAAAACGTGCGTCAAGGAAAACAGTAACAGGAGGAGATCTTAAAGCAAGGGGAGACAAGCAGTCAATGAAAGGAGTCATCACAGGATTACAGATTCCCACAAAGTAAATAAAATAGTTTGTTCGCTGACAGGTGTAATGCGGTCTCTTAGTTGGAGGAGTGACTATGCATACAAAAGATAGCAAAAGTCACGTTGTAGCAGAAAAAAAAACAAATAAAAAATGCGCCGAAGTTTCTTCGGCGCAATCGAATTTTCTGTACAGCGTATAATGCTGTGTGAAACTCCCAGCTACGACCGGGCAGCGGTCAGTTGCTCCCCAGATGCGGTCAAGTGAAGGTGAACTCTAGCGGTGCCAGACGCACGATCATGGCCAACTTTAACCTTAAATAAAGTAAAAAAAAATACTGAGGCTAGATGGCTGCAATTTGGTATGTTTGATGATTGGAGGGTGGATGATCAAATAAAAATTTGCGGCCCTCTAGCCTCGGTAGTTTTTAAGATCTGGGGGCTGACAGAAAAAGTGAAAAAGTTCCGACTGACAAACAAAGCCATTCCAATAGTTTTCTTTTGCAGAAAACTAAAAGGGATCTAGGGCAGAAGCAAGAGTGAGGTCATTAATTTAGACAAATGGTCTTTGATTCGACCCTCTTGGAAAGAGACTTACAGAAACAGTTATGTTTGAGTTTACTGAAAGTGAAACATAAGCTTTACGATCCTGTCTTGTGAAAGCCATACTGATGAACAAAAGAAGAGAACTGGGTTAAATTTGTTTGGGAAAGTGTGACCTGATTAAAGCTAGCGTCAGAAGCTGAAGCACGTTAAAGCAAAATAAAGGTTAAGTTTAAGTATGAAAAAAGGGCCAGAAATACATCACAGTAATTGAACGATTTCATTTGTAAATGCCTTAAAGAATCTAATAGGGCTACGATCTATGCAAAATACCCTGTGGATCTTCAGGAATAAAAGAACCGTACAAATATCATAAACTGTTTGCCATTACTCTTTATGTCTCTCTCAAGTCATTTGACTGACGTACAGTCACCAACGTATGAATTAGTTCCGAAATGAAAACCGATATTTGACAACTTCACAGTGGGAAGTGATGGAGCTATCGAGATGGAAAGTAAGAGGCAAGCTGATTTTACAAAATCACTTAAGAATTTTGCTGAAAAAGTAAAAAATCGTTTCTGTAAGAGATGGAATAAGGTAATCGGGTTTCCTTTAAGCATAAGGCAAAATTTTCCTCAAAGTAAAGAAATGCAGCGACACTTGACATATTTAAGAGAAACGATTAGTAGCAAAAGGGAAAGCCAGGATGTCTGAAGCGTCCGCTCCCGCCTTCAAATGCCAAAGGGCAGAATCATCACTTGTGCATATCAACATATACTCGTATTCCTATTTTCACAAACTCTAAGTAAACAGGTAATGAATCCCTAAGAAAAATAAGCTAAATCCCCCCCAAAAATTACATATGATTCTTATACACAAGCTAAAAGCCTCTTTTTGTCTTAATGCAAAAAGAACAATGCTTCGACTAAAAACAGAAGGAAGGAAGGAAAACAAACGTTTTTAACAAATATATAGTTTAATAATCATAATTCTACACTTCAATCGACGAGAGAGAGAGAGAGAGAGAGAGAGAGAGAGAGAGAGAGAGAGAGAGCAAAACTAATGACCCTCTCATTAACATGTAACTCCCCAAACACTAGCGTCAGCCGAGATAACCGATGAGACCGAATAACGGCTTAAGGTGTGAAATTGGTAACACTGCTTGCCTAATATTGTTGTACCGGGAGAAGCTAATAAGACTCAATCTATCATGCCGCTCGAGCTTTTTTTTTTTTTTTTTTTTTTAAAGGAATTGAGGCGTGAGCGCCCACGATGAGCAACGGAGATAAAAGATGCTTTTTTTGCCAAATTTATACAAAGAGAGAGAGAGAGAGAGAGAGAGAGAGAGAGAGAGAGAGAGAGATCACGCCTGAACATCATTTAATCCAACATAAAGCTAAAATATATTCACAAGAAGACAAAACTGCGGCGACCTCAAGCGAAGCCATTTGTTTGGAAAATGAAAATAACATTTAGTGGAAGAAAACGATAAAACAGACCCACTTTACACTTCTGTGATAATCATAAAGCCTTCAAGACGCCCTTGACATATTTTGAAAACCAAACTGGGTCAAAATTTACGAGTAATGTATATGAATCAACTCCTTACATAACTTCCATAGTGTATACACACCCACAACAAAATTACGACTAAGTACAACTAAGTCGGATACTAATAACTGAGAATAAAAAAAGCATATAGGCAGCTGCTTTAACCTTCCACACACACACACACACACACACACACAAAAGACAATGAGCAAAACAGGAACAATGAATGGATGGATACAAGGACTCTTATAACTTTTCCCTAACGCCAGAAGGCCACAGTTTTCATCGTCGTAAAAAGGCCACAAACAAGCTCATTTCGGTTAAGAGAGGACTAATGAACTCAGAATGGAACAAAAAATATTTGGCTACTGGAACAACAATACCTAATACATTAAAAAGTGATCAGCCCCTATGGTGGGAGTGTCCCCTTTACTCTGCACCTAACCGTGCCTCGTAAATAATGAAGGGGCAGATTGGAAAGGGTAAATCCTACAAGTTCATCCAGGAAAGGTATGAAAGAATGGTGTAATTACGGCCATTACGAGAATAAGAGGCGTTACAAATCTTGGCGAACTCCCGCTCCCAAGTTCTATAACGCTTTTTAAATAGATTTCACTCAGTAAACGATATTTGGGAATGCACAAATACTGTAAATTTTCCATTTTTAATAAGACAACCAGTTACTCAGAAAATATACTGAATAATGAAAAGGTAACTTTTCAAAATTACCTTTTCGTCATCTTGACTATTAAGCGTGTCAAAATATCTCATAGTAAAAATAAGACGAAATATTTTGACACGTTTGCTCACAATCAAGGACACGTTGAGAATCGTGTCGTAGAAGAAACAATCTCGAATTAATATTGTGATGATTTATGTTAAATCGGGTATTTTCAAGACTAGAAACAAAAATGAGTCTACGTAACAGCTAGCATTTGTCAAGAACAAGCCTATAGGAAAATGTATGAAATTCTCCACCACAGTCTACGACGTCAGCCTGCAACGTACGGTCACTTGCCAGTCTTGCTGGAATTGAAAAGGACGAGGTCGGTCGCTCTCATCAAGAGCTGTTGTTAGGAACCACAATGACCTGATCGGAGTTACTTTCTATCTCCCTTTGGGGATGTCCTTGCATTTATATTTCCTGATTTTTAACACTTGCTCTGTTAGAAATGATGCTATGTTGACTATGTCTACAGCAAGATTTCCATCCATAAAATTAGTACATAAATTGAGATCTGAATAAACTGTGATTAACTTCTGCATGTACGTCGCAAAGTGCGTGCGTAAATTTCAGTTTGTGGTTCAAAAATGATGAAGCACCTTTCAAGGATTACAGGTTAAAGGCTAAGAAGAGCATTAAACGAAAATAATGGTCTAATTGATTCTTAAAGATGAAACCACTGCACACGACAGATGATCAGCACATCTACACAAGCCAGATATTTATGAGTCAATCCCTGTCTTACCTCATGAAGTTTCTTGGGCTATTGCTATGTGGAATTTCCGACAAAGAATAAATAAAATCTCCATGCTCCTGCACTTCTACAATATTCTATGGGAATGCAACTTTCCAATCTCTCTTCCATTAACAAAGGCATTTCACACAAACTCTGATATTGCTAACCTACCTTCCTAAATTAAGATCAGGGTTTACTTGGATTTAGAAACACATTAGAGAAACAAAATAAGTTAAGCCTTTTAGCAGAAAATATCGACAGGTTCACCTGCTATTTTTGTGACTGCGTCAGGTCGCTGCTTTTCAAGCTTAGCGACAAAGGACTTAGCAATTATTACAAGTTCACAGACATGTATAACTACTGTATATGGAGGCAGCAGCATTACTATACCTTCAGCCTTCCAGACATGTTAACGAATATACATATATAAATCTCGCTTCATATTTTCACAACCTAACCTTAAAAGAATTTCAGTAACATATCAGATTATGGCACTAAATTCTTATTTGAAAGCACATTTTTGACAATTAATAGATTTTATAATCCTGGTCTGCATGTAAAATCTTGAATACATAATAAAGCGAGTCTGCAATGGCTTTTCAGAATTTACAGCTACCCGAGTAGTGCTCGATATTATCACAGAAAGAATAATACTTATATCAGATGACAAAGTTCCTTAAGAAACTGCATAATTACCTCCTAAATTTACTTGGATTTTTCCCAAGATCTCTCCTTGTATGTTGAGGATGATCTCTGCATCTGAAGTAACATATTTTACGCAATGCTATAAATTAGAAACCTTAATGAAAGTTCAAAAAGGAAAAATAAAATTATTTTAAGAACTTTTAGGAGAATAATGAGTCTTATTCAAAACACATTTGACTATTATGTTGCAGAATGGGAACAGTAAAGACAATACATTTAACTGAATAGAAAATTTGCCGAGAAAGAGAGAAACGCTTGAAATGATGTCTTGAAATAAGAACAAAACAACGAAACGTGCTTCCAAGCGAGTAATTGTCACTGAAGTCAGAACAAAATTAAAAAAACATTCATGTCTATAAAAGGAAAAATTTATCAGAAAAAGGAAAAAAGATAAGCAAACTCCTGTGAGCAATTCAATCAACCAGTGTAAATCTTAACACGCAATGATTTCCGCGAAGACCCGAAGGTTTACAGTAGAATTCTACTGAACGTGTTGGTTGTCGATTGAATCTCCCCATGGTGTTCGAAGACGATTTTTTTTTTTTTTCGTCTCAAGTTTTCTCCAAATCCTGGCTCAAATTTATTTTGTACCATACGTGTTGGAAATAATTTCGTAGGCTTATTCTTCTACTTTTACGTGACGCTAACAACTGCTAATATGCGGTGCGAATTACAATAGTATCTATTTCTACGGGGAAAAAATACGCAAGACAGATGGAGAGGATGGTATATTTATG
>NC_089748.1:74739149-74764149 GCF_040412425.1 Macrobrachium rosenbergii
CATCTTCGCTTTGGTAGGTGATGCTCAGGGTGTCCACACCTTTTTTTCTTTCTTTCTTTCTTTCATTTTATACTCGTTCTTCTCCTAGTCGGACGATCTTTCTAACGATGTCTTGTTAAAAGCGGATCTTCCCGTTACTCTCCTACGTGGGAAGAATCGATAATTTTTTTTTTTTTGTACGTTCACGAGCTACACCTGCCATTGAGGCATTGCATTCTCAAAACTTAAGACTTTGTATTATATGCGTTAAAGAACATAGCTCACCAACAAGTGGCGCTTCTCACTGTTAATCCATTTACCTTACTTAGAGAGCGCTTAACTGTTTGTCGATATTCATGAGTAGGCTATGCCTGATCATCGACCATGATATTCGCTAAATTGTAAAACTAAACTATCAACCACAAAATAAGTAATGATAAAAATTTTTATCTTTTCAGGAAAATCAGGCAATCAATCAGTCTACATTATATATATATATATATATATATATATATATATATATATATATATATATATATATATATATATATATATATACATATATATATATATATATACTCTCACACGTGTGTGTGCATGTGTGTAAAATCCATAAAATAAAAAACAAATTAACACAAGTAACTAAATAATCCCGTTGAGGTACTTCGTTGTTCTGTTATTTAATTTATAAAATTCTGTTAGATTACGATACGAAGTTACATACACGCACACATACATCCACCCACCCACCCACACATACACATACATATACATACACTACATACGTACACATACTATATACTATATACATATATATATATATATATATATATATATATATATATATATATATATATATATATATATATATATATATATATTATATATATATATATATATATATATATATATATATATATATATATATTATATATATATATATATATTATATATATATATATATATATATATATATATATATATATATATATATATATATATATATATATATATAGATAGATATAGAGAGAGAGAGAGAGAGAGAGTCTTTTTGTAGTTTCAAGTACGACCACTGTCCACTAACTACTTGGTGCGTATTTCACTTCTCAGGCCAGCAGATAACGGGCGTAAGTCGTTTATCCAAGCCGAAATCGATCTCGGTTCTCTCACTGGTGAAACAAGGATACCTGCGCGCGCGCGTGTGCATATATATATATATATATATATATATATATATATATATATATATATATATATATATATATATATATATATATATATATATATATATATATTATTTTGGTGAAGGTCTGTTTCAAACAACCAGGCAGAACAATTGTTTTTACCTAAGCTGTGAATTAGGTACGTGGAACTTGGTCAACAGTGAGTCACAGAAAGACCGGTAGATAAGGTAATATGGGTCTCGGTTCGAGTCGAGGGGTGCAAACCAGGCCTTTTAACTTTTAACTTTAAAATCCAAAGATTACATACGACCCCACTGTCCAAGAACCCATTCTTACATAAGGCTGGCTTACTCTATAAAAACCAAATTCATCTCAAACTGCTTTTTGAGTGTCGGGAGG
Source organism: Macrobrachium rosenbergii (assembly GCF_040412425.1). Classification (NCBI taxonomy): domain Eukaryota; kingdom Metazoa; phylum Arthropoda; class Malacostraca; order Decapoda; family Palaemonidae; genus Macrobrachium; species Macrobrachium rosenbergii. Next base: position 74,740,712 of record NC_089748.1, read on the forward strand.
CTAAACATTTGTACAACCCTATTTAAGAGGAAAAGGCACATTTAAAATAACATACAAAAATACTTATAAACATACATACATACATGAATACAATTATACATACACACGCACATACATATATATATATATATATATATATATATATATATATATATATATATATGTATATATATATATTTATATACATATATAAAATATTGTTATCTAAAGCGCACGTTTTTATTTCGAACAATAATATTCATGAGAGGGAAATGTCTTTGGCCATTTACTGAAATGATATGAAACGTAGGTAATTTAGTAAACGATACTTGTAGCATATTGCCATCTCACTGATGGCAATGCTAAAGGAAGGTCAAATTCGGCCCCACTCAAAAAAAAAAAAAAAGTGCAAAAAACTAAATCAATTATTTAAAGATATAATAATTTTTCCCTATAAAATTTACTGATAATTGCTGACAGGCACAGCATTCCATCAAACTGTTACACACCTCCTAACATGCAAGTATTCTATTGCTTTCTGGTTGCTAAGGCCCTTCCATTCCACTATTCCCCCATTCATCTGCCACTTCCTATTCAGGTCTTCCTATTCTCCTCCTCCCAAACGCTTTCCAGTTATACACATACTTTTCATCATAAAGAAATGAACACCTATTCTACCATTAGCATACATACAAAGTTATCTAATTAATTAACAATCCTAATAATTCCATTCACATTTTTTTAACGAAATATTTCAAAACATGCGGACAACATTCCATAATGATAAGCATATTCCCACTGAGCAGATTAATTCTTCGCTGCCCCAGTGTGGTACCACTGCAAATGATCATACATGATTTTATTCGAGTTTGGCAGTTTATATAACTATAAATATAGCTACAAGGCTTCGATACTCGTACAACTAACCAAGCCGGAGCATAGTCCTGTGATCTGGAAATTACATTTACTATATAAGTTACCGAACAGATCTTATAAAAAGGCAAACCTTTTAACTTTATTTGCTTATGTTATAAAATTTAGTTATAAATAAATGATTGAAATTAAAGCTCACGGCAAACGAAGAGGTTATAGTTTTTTCTTATCCCTAAGGCTATTCACAAGAAATAATTAACCCTAAAATAGAAACAAACACACACACACTCACACGGTTCCCTGCCGCCATCCACCGTATTTCCGTTTCTCGAAGGTAGCCCCCGGATTATGGATACCCTTCCCTTTGACCTTGATCTGCCATAATCCTCTGTGGTATTTCCTAGTTTTCTTTTATAAACAGCAGAGGCTATACTACTGGTAACGTTTCTTTTGGAAGCGATAACCTATTATCAAACATGAGATCCGTGAGCAAAATTAAATCAAATTTAAATACTATCTCCAATTAACTCTCGCCAATAAAGAATAACAATTTCAAGTCATGTAAATCTATAATTCTGGACTGTGTTTTTTTATATCATTGACATCATTTTCATTATTTGTGGGGCTTCTTAGTCTTTATTTTAGTATGATAAAGTTTTTCTTTGGCTTTCTAAATTTACTTGTTGCCGAGGTTTGTTTCGATTACACAACTCTCTCTCTAGCTGGACTTTTTTAAATATGTAAGTACATTGTATTTATCAATTTTCATCATTTCATGCTATAATTTGCTACTCTCTTATTTTTGGTATACCTTCTTCCCCACCATCCCCTCTTGAGGTAAACCGATTTGGCAGAATGAGAAGAAAGCGGTGTTGCATTGTTTTAATCAATCTTTTCATACGTTAATTCTAACATTTATTAACAATATTGTCCTCAGTTATGCTTAGATATGTTTCTTAAATTCTTCTTTTAATGAAACGTAAGGCGGTTTTGAATTGACTTACTTGCATAATAAGAAAAGTACATTTTGGCATCGCTGCTTCATCCTCCCGACACCTTTTTTATCAGGTATCTAAGTTTATGGAATAAAATAGAATTTTGTTTTATCTGGTTAAACATTAGTAATGTTTTAAACTTCCGCCTTTTACTGTGTAAATTTGATGGTCTTATAAAATAAATAGTTTATTGATGGATATAGACAATTTTTTTTTTCATACATCTGTATCTCTGAATCCTTACCCTTCCCGTAGCTCTTAGCGTTAAGTACGCTGTTTCAGTTAAGTACCAGGTAATCCAGGATTATCTCTTTCCTTACAACCCCTTTGACAATTAAACCAGCTGGTGGCTCTTGTTCCTTTTGTTTACTTTTCACCATTCTTCTATGTTTCATTTGTGGACATGCACATATATATATATATATATATATATATATATATATATATATATATATATATATATATATATATATATATATATATATATATATATATATATATATATATATATATATATATATATATATATATATATATATATATATATATATATATATATATATATATATATATACATGTATATATATGTGTGTGAAGCACTTCTGAGTAATGTTTCAAATTTCTACACGTTAATGTACGTCAGATAATGCCAGAATATAATCTATTTTCTTACAAAGGACCATATACATACATACATTAATATATATATATATATATATATATATATATATATATATATATATATATATATATATATATATATATGTGTGTGTGTGTGTGTGTGTGTGTGTGTGTGTGTGTACGTGTGTGAAGCACTTCTGAGTAATAATTCAAATTTCTACACGTTAATGTACGTCAGAAAATGTCGGAATATAATCTATTTTCTTATAAAGAACCATATATACAATATGCATATATTGAGTGCGTTCATAAATGCGAATATAAAAATGGTTCAATGCATTCACGTATGAGCGTGAGTTTTATCTATCGCATATAAAGAAGCGTTAAAGTATCATAGAAAAGTTACCACATACCCGAATTCTTACTTAGGTTAGAGCACCTTCTAGGCCGTGGATCAGAGATATTCACAACGGCCCACTACAGCAAAAAGTACTCCTTTTCTAATCTCTGCCATACAAGGCAGACCTCGGGTCATATTTTACATAGCCGCCTAATAATCTGTGACCGTACGTAAGGCCAATTTTTAAAAATACTGTTGTTTATTATCCTTTTGTGACTGAATTTTTACTTTAACCACTGTCACAAATATACATTTTTTTCCCGGTGACAGACTTTCGGCCGGACAGATGAAGCTAGAGCCGGGATCCTGGCTAGAACCGTGTACTGTGCACGTGAATTTATTTGGACATAAATGTTCCTTAATTTGGACTTTTTTTTTATTATATAATTAGTTTACTGTAATAATTTGCAATAAATAAAAATTAAATTTACGTTTTTCTCATTTCTACACATCCATTATTCAATACTAGTCTGCATTGTGTGTGTGTGTGTAACTGTATGGGGCAAGGTTCCTATACAAAATTGTACATAGGATGATAAACCGCCTCTCCGGAGATCTGGCTGTTATGACCACCACGTGGCTTTTGTTTCTGATGCCTTATTTCAGGTCAGAGGGATGATTTCCGAACAGCCTTACTGTGTTGCCCCACAATACTGCCTATTTCACTACCAATATTAAAAATGACTGGCTTGTATATGCTAAGATAATTTCCATCAAACCCTGTGATAGAAATACTTTGTATTTTCTTAAATCTAGTTCTTTAGAACACCACAAAATCTCTCTCTCTCTCTCTCATAATTATTTTGTATGCATTGCAATTATACTTATAAAAATAAAAGGAAAAAAGTACTGTGCACAAAACCATACGAGGAATGAAAATCCGTTTTGTCTCTGTATGCACTTTTGAATTACTCGTATTTCAATGTATTGACTAAAAGTCATGGGGACGTTTTGATTGTGGGACGTTTAGACTGGGAACATTTTAACCCGGGGAAGGACGTTCTGACTAGACACTCCTTTTCACCTATAATAACATAAAAGCACTGCCGAGGCTGAAAACAGCCCTAATGGGCCAGAACGGTCTTTAAAGAAAGCATATTTGGCCTAATAAAACATGACTGGATTTCTCGTGAAGCGTTATCTTCCATGTAAGAAATAAAAAAGGATTTCCACTGTGTTTATAACATCCCGGTATTTCAATCACTGAGCAACAGAGAAGAGTTAAATGTCATGAACAGTGTACTTTATAATTTCATTATGAAAATGACATTCAGCTAACTCATGTAGGCCTACATGAAATTAAGACACAAAATTAAATGAATGTGAATGTGATTCTATTTCCTATGAATGATTAACTTTAGGACATTATAGTTAGGCTCTTAATTCTTGTGATCATTTAAAAGACTTAAAAATGAGTGGATACCAACGAATTTTTTGGCTAGAACTCCACCGCAAATGTGTAATTATCCCAAAACTATAAGGAACTGCTCTGCTGTAACCTAGTCTGTCGTAATTCTCATTTTAAAAAATAGGTTTGGAAATAGGCAACAGATACTGAAGCAACTTGGATCAACAGGACAAGCACACAACTTTTTTTTGGTGGGGGGGGGGAGTCCGTACGTAAATAGTTACGATATCTAGGAACAAGATCCGTTTGTTTTTAGAAAAGCGACTAAGAAAATCAGTAAATCGAGATTTTCGTCTGGAAAACTTATGAATGAATGTGTATATACATGTGTGTGTCTGTGTGTGTATATATATATACATATATATATATATATATATATATATATATATATATATATATATATATATATATATATATATACACGTTTCTCCTGACGAACACTTCAATTTTACTGATTTCTGACTAACAACTTTGAAAACAAACACACACACAATATATATAAATATATATATATATATATATATATATATATATATATATATATATATATATATATATATATATATATATATATATATATATATACGTTTCTCCTGACGAACACTTCAATTTTACTGATTTCCTGACTAACAACTTTGAAAACAAACACACACACACAATATATATATATATATATATATATATATATATATATATATATATATATATATATATATATATATATATATATGTGTGTGTGTGTGTGTGTGTAATACGCATGTGTGACTTTTTGTCACACATGTCAGGGACATTTTTTCACTACAAATTTTACTATCCAGTTCACTTTACCTCGGGAATAACTTACACCCCGAGGAATTCCCAAGTTATTCCTGAGGTATAGTGAATTCGATACTAAACGAAATTTGTGGCTTAATAGTTGTAAATATAAGAAGTTTCCTGGTGTTTTTGACAAAAATTCATAATTAACCATGAGTTACAAACTTAACCATCAGCTTTCATGGTGGAGGTATGTTGATATCGATTCTAAGTACCAAAGCCTGAATTCGACGGGCATGTTACGGAAAAGTCGATATTGCCATAGTCACTGTGCTTTCGTTGTTGCCAAACCAGGCGGCAGTTTGAATCGCACTGGTAACGAAGCACTTACCAATTATGATTCCCTTTGGAATCATAAGTTATTCCTGAGGTATGGTGAATTAAATATTAAAACGAAACATTTGTGGATACAGCGCGCGCGCGCACACACACATATATATATATATATATATATATATATATATATATATATATATATATATATATATATATATATATATATATATATATATAAGGAATAACGTAGCCCAGTAGTTACGCCGACTACATTAGAAGTGAAAGGTCCCGAGATCGTTCCAATGAAGCTCTCCTTCGCCAAATTTTGTTAAATCCCTCTGGGGCTCTGTTAAGGGTAGGCTGAAACATGTAGCTGGTAGTTAGCAGACTATGGTGGATCCCAACCATCATGGAGGTCGATATATGGATAATAATCCCACCCCAAATATTCTATTGAGACCAAAATAACCAACATCTCAAATCATCCCTATGAAATAATGCATATTGTGTACTATAATATATATATATCTATATATATATTATACATATATATATATATACTAGCTGACTGACCAACCCGTCGCTGCCCAGGAGAACTCTGAATGACAACCGATAAACTTTCTGTCTCTCTCTCTCTCAATATTTCCCTCCTTCTCCCCCCTAACACCCTCTCTACTCTCTCTCATTCCTGTTAAAATAGTTGCTTCAATTACACTGCCCAGCATTTCTGACATTTTATGTCACCCCTTCTCATCCCCACTTCCTATCGGGGCTGAACTTGGACTTAAAGGGTATCGGGAGTGTCACCATTCATCTCGGTGACCTCGAAAACTGTACATGTCACCCCCTTCCCAACCCCACCCCTTTGGTGCCAGTGATGTCTTAACCCCCCGCCCCCCCATTCTTTTCCAGTTAGTAAGTCATATGTATACCAAAATGCAGTATGATACACCCGTGGAGTTTATTTAGTTACTAGGTCTAAGGGCAGAACCAAGCCCGTTTCAGGGAAGCCTTTCCCACCCCTACCCCTTTGGTGCCCGTTGGTGCTACTGATGTCTTACCCCCTCAGCAGTCTTTTGCAGATAGTAAGTCATATGTATCCCAAGTTGGGTTGAAATTGTTCAATGCGTTTCAGGGTTACGCTGGAACATACATACAAGCCCACACATATAAACTTGGGCAGTTATTTATAAACGCTCAAACGTATCTATATATTATTCTTATAAAAGTACTCAGGTCTGTTTTTCCCGTATATTTGCATACTTATATTTGTTATTTAATATATACGACCTCAGTAAAGCTGACAATAAACTATAGCTCCTGCAGAAAACCAGCTTCTTCAGCCAACCTACAATTACGTTCATTCATTTATCAGTTAAAAACGATATCAGAATTGCGCATCAAGAAACCCGCATTATATATTTTCGATAAACAGACCACGTTCGTCTGACTCCATTTAAGTCCTAATTGCAGGGATGAACCATTCTTCAAGTGCGATAACGAACACCCGATTCCAGGATAGCGCACCATCTTCAGCGGAAAAAAAAAACAAAAAGAAGATCAGTAACAGCATCCAATTAAAATTTCTTCCTCTCGCAAGAGCCGCTATCTCTTCATCTCACCTTTTAACCCTACTTACCATAACTCTCGTTTTCACACACCCACCGCCCATTTTCGCTATCGCCATGACAGATGCCTGATGGAAGACAAAACGGTTTCGCTCTCGCATAACGGGATTAGGCTCCTCTAGTCTAGCTAGGCCCATCATGAATATACTCGTAGAGCTGCGAAAAGAACATTATGTATTAGCCTTGGCGAAGCGGAAAGTAAAATGGGATTTTATTGACTCAAACACTTGAGATTTTGTATCGATCAGTAACTGCTTTCAAGCTAAAAGAAAGACTTAATTTCTTAAGAAACATCTCTCCGAAAAATAATAAAACCCTGTGACATCACTAACAATCCTAGCAATCGAATATTTGCTTATGCTCATGGAAATGTTACCATCCTGTAAATATATTATAGCCGGTGTGATGAACACGGATCGTCTAGTTTAACGAAACTAAAAGGATTGTGCATTGAGTTGCAAAAATATCAGTCACTTTTAAGAATACTATTGTCGTAAAAAATGCCTGAAATTTAAAAGAATCAATGCCAAAGCCACTACTTAAAGTATTATTTAAAGTCAATCCATTAAACTCTCCTTAGGCCACCGCGAATGAAATGTAGAAATTCTGAAACCGAAGAAGAGAAAACATTAAAGACGGACACCATCACTCGGAAAACTTAGGAGAAAATCCCATCATCGGAGAACTAAGAAGATAACTCCCACGGGAAAATTCCACGGCAAACGTCGTCAATTTCAAACGTTTAATGTAAATGCCATCACCTTGAAACTTTTAAAGTAAATGCCATCACCTTGAAACTTTTAAAGTAAATGCCATCACCTTGAAATTTTTTAAGTAAATGCCATCACCTTGAAACTACTAAAAAGTAAATACCTTCACCTTGAAACTTATTAAAGTAAATGCCATCATCTTGAAACTTTTAAAGTAAATGCCATCACTTTGAAACTTTTAAAGTAACTGCCATCACCTTGAAACTTTTAAAGTAAATGCCATTACCTTAAAACTATTAAAAAGTAAATACCATCACCTTGAAACTTATTAAAGTAAATGCCACCACCTTGAAACTTTTAAAGTAAATGCCATCACCTTGAAACTTTTAAAGTAAATGCCATCACCTTGAAACTTTTAAAGTAAATGCCATCACCCTGAAATTTTTAAAGTAAATGCCATCACCTTGAAACTATTAAAAAGTAAATATCATCACCTTGAAACTTATTAAAGTAAATGCCATCACCTTGAAACTTTTAAAGTAAATGCCATCACTTTGAAACCTTTAAAGTAAATGCCATCACCTTGAAACTTTTAAAGTAAATGCCATCACCTTGAAACGTTTAAAGTAAATGCCACCACCTATAAAATTTACGGGCAGATGTTCATGCAGGAACCTCCAACATTCATATCACCTTACTGAAATTCTCAAAGTGAATGGCACCATAACGAAAGCTTTGACATTATTACTTAAACTTGACTCTTATACACTTATACTACAAAACTTTTCAGGCTAATTTCATCATACTAAAATTTTTCAAGTGAATATCAAAGTCCAAAAACTTTCACCATTATTGTTATCATACAAAAAAGTTTTGAAATAAAAACAGCATCTCAATAACTTTCAGGTAGCCACCCTTCTACTGAAAACCTTCCAGTGAATACCCTTATGCTGAAACTTGCCAAGTTAACCTCTCATGCCAGAACTTTTAACGCTAATTCTGTCATAACTTACACTTTCAAGGTAAAGAATATCACTCGAAATGTGTCAATAAAACGCCATCATCCTGAGAACTGTTCGTAAATGTTCGCTCTTGATTGCAAATGGTTTGTAAATTGCCCGAGGAAATCCTTACCATGCTTAAAACACATGACCTCTTATTTTACATGTAAGTGAAGACTATGACCTTTTGTTATTCGAGTAAACAAAGGGTACTTCAGCCCCCTACTTTAACATTTCGCCACGCGTTGACGATTACAAGAAGCAGAATTTGTAGTAATAAAACCCACTTTGATTAATGATTATGAAATCTATTTTGATAAATCAAAATACCACCAATTTATCACAGCTCGTAACAGAAGATTGAAAAGGTACACATAATACAAACATCCTAAAAAAAAAAATAAAGTCCTTGGATGCAAAGCAAAAAATCATTTCAATATCATCATATTGATCTTGCGTGAATTCCCTACTGATTGACGATTTTTTCTACTCTACCTTTCACAAACGCATATCCAGCAGAACATGCTCATTACAGGTTTGATCAATCCCATAAACATGTGTTATGTATAATTACATAATATCTAACAGTTATTTGATTTTAATCGGCCTTTGACATGTTTCTGACGTTAACGGTTAATGTTATTACTGTACAAGCTTCGGACAACAACGATATTCCATCAATCACGTCATGTACAGAACTGATCACACAAACTCCTTAACGTAATCTTTATTCTTTTATACTTTCCTCTTCCATTACTGATATATTTATACAGAACTTGATTTTCACTTCACAAGGAATTCATGATCATCTCCATAATACTAAATTCTAGGCTCTACGTGTGAATGAAACCACCTGGAATAAATATATTTAAACACTGTTGTTATTCGTCGGTTGGTTCATCGTCTCAAAACAGTAAACTAATAAACATATGAAAACTTCCTTCACCAAGAATGAAAGGTAATAAAATACGAATGCAATGACTGGTTTATTCTCCCTTGATTCATAAATTTCTGTCTCATTATTTTGTGCTTGTTCTCAGCCTTCCTCAATCGAACGAGGCTACTCTCTTTACATAACGATAATATCCAAATAAGTAATGGTCTCACCCATTGCATATGGGAAAATATATATTTGCCGGGCAGCCAACCCCTTATTTATGATAATTGGGCTTTTCCAAGCAAGGACATTAACATGCAATACAAGCGTTATATTTTCATTGTAATCAGGCCCAGTGAGAGGCAAACAGCCCTATGATTAAAGAGAAATAAATACATTTGGGGAGGAAAGAGATCCTATTAAATTCACATGACATAGGGTTTAACCATTAATTACATTGAACGTTTAGTATCCTTTGACTCTTAGGTAAAAGCAATATTTTACAGCAAATTTACTCAGGTTTTACATGATTCACTGAACAAACGAGATAACATACAATTTACAACCAGACAGAATCGCAAGACAGTATTCTACTTTAAACTTCCATCGTATCCACGATCATTCAACTCTACTGCTCATTCAGCTTACTAAAAGACGTCTCTTCCATTAAAAAGTGGGATGACTGTATGTGACAGTACCATTCCAAAAGGTTTATCAGTTCACGTACGTTTTAATCGTCTTACAATTTAAATATAATAAATAATTGCCTTTGATGGCTGTCTCTTCAATCCATATACCTGTACGTCTTACGCTAGAGAAAGGTACCTGTATGAATTACAAAACACCTAAACATATGTATACTCTTGAGGTTTTATCAATCTTTCGCCACCTTTTATCTCCAGAACCTTCATCTCTTTTTTTAAGAGATTCGTTAAGCAGACAGGTCCATCAGCACAAAAGAATTTTCTTCACCTAGTACAGATCTGACATATTAAGCTTTTTTATTCATCAGAGTTTCATCCAACAATACTTTCAGTGAGAGTTTCCTCAATTCTGTACGCTTTCGTAATGTATACACCAATCAATGAAAATATAGTATACAGAATAAAAAAATAACTTACTAATATCCATACCACCATAAAAATAAAGTTCAATTTTATCAAGGACTGATCTCACTCGCATCGGAACGCCACCATAAACACTTCAAACCAAGCTTAGCAACACGCAACCTACATTGTATGGGTAAGTGATGCCAGCACATACAAACAACACACGGACTTCTACGTACACAAGATTAATAGTAAATCCTCCACCCATAACTAGACAGACGTTCTTATATCAAAGAGATGAATGTTGCCCGTCACCTTCTCCGCCCTGCTATCGAATGCTTATTACAACATTTCTGTGGGCAAGCCAGACAGCTTTGCCTTCCATGTTATCACTTCTAGATCAGATTTCGGTACAGGTGAAATAAAAAATTCAAAAGTAAAAGAGAGGTATCACACACACACATGGTCAGTGTGCATGTTTAGTAAGTGTGTTTGTATAAATATATAATATATATGTATAAATATATACACATTTTATCTATTTATTTATATTACATACATGGATGAGAGGGTAGGTGGTAAATGAAACAAAAAATAAAAAAGGAAAACGTAAATATATCGTTAATATCGGCTTAATTTACAAGGCGTATCCTTACAATTCTATACAGACCTGATTAACTGTATGTGGAGAAACGCGTTTGTGATATGTATGGAATTATTCACCATTCTGCACCATGGTGAATTTTCCTGTCGGCACAGAAGACGTGCGCACTTGCAAATTTCCTATTTGCTTAGATATTGCACACTGAAATGTTGTCATCCTTTATTATGTGATTCAGTAACAAACTGAGGATCTAACATTAAATTTAATTGTCAACGATTTATTTACAAAATGTATAACAGAGTATTCTGGCGAAATTTAGAGCAAACTACGTTTCACAAAACACAAAAGCTCTAAACTTAGCATCCTAACTTGGAAGCTTTGGTTCTTCGTTGTTTAGTTTTATAAATTAGCTCCAGCAATAATAGCTGTAAAGCCCAGATGAAAAATAATTGTCAGTGGAGATTAAAAAGTAAGAACCGTATATACCTGTCCATTTTCAGTTATACTCCAAACAATTTTCTCTCTGGGTCTTACTTATTGTCTTGTTCATGATGCAATCCGGCTCTGTATCTGTTGCATCACGTTCTAGTTACGATTAACTGCTGTGGCGGACTTCGATTAAAACTGTTCTTCCATTACAGAAAATATTACCTATAAGGGACTGCCCTACGTCTCCATAGATTTAGATGAATTCATTTTACACTGAATTCTTTTCTTTGCTGTTATACCGGAAACATTTGAAAAGAAAAAAGAAAATCTAAAACAAATCAAAGACACATTTAAAGATGTTCGTCAAGCACAAAAGCCAGACCACAAAATTCATAATAAAAAGAGCCCAGGTACTTGTCCAGTACCGAAGGCGTTACCGACTTCCTGACCGGCCAGTAACAAGTGATGGTGTTCTATTCCAAATACCCAACCGAGAGAGCGTGATGGAAATAAATTTCTTCCTCTCATCGAGATCAAACTCCAGAACTCTTGGATGAGAAGAGGGAAGGCGTGTTATTGTAAGAGTAAGCATGGATGATAGTGTAATAGCAAAATGAAGCAATGCTTATACAGTTGAATAAGAAAGAACCAATAGTCGTGCAGTTGTAAATGAGAACATGGATGATGGTGGAAAAAACAAGCAAAGAGGGGAGTAATGTTAAGAGAAAACGAAGAAGGTAGTGCACATGTAAAATGGAGTAAGGATGACGATTATGGTAGTATAAAGTCTAGAGGAAGCAAGTACGGTAACGTAATGGTTTAATGAAGGGTTTGATATGCCGATAAACAGAAGCATGGATAGCAATATAAAACAAAATGCATGTATAGAAGATAGGAGAATTTCAGTAGTTTATATGAAGAGGCATGCCCAAGATAATGGCAAAAGAAATGAAAAGCCAAGCAGCACAATGGAAGAAGCAAAATGGCAGGTGCAGCTTAACAGATAAAGAATAGGGTGGAGTGTCCAACGAGACAAAACTCGAGAATGAATATTGCAGCCTCATAATTATGAAACATGTTGCATGTTACGAGAAAAACTAGATGGAGTGATGTCAGATGATACAGAAAGGACATTAGAAGTAAGCAAAATATTGTTGGATATAAAAAGAGGGCACAAAAGGTGTGTAGAAGGCTGCTGTTGCATAAGATACAGTACTAGTTGGGGACAGTGAAGGGAATTTACAGCAATTGTTGTAAGAATTTGAAAGAGCTAACAAGAGAAGAAAATTGTCAGAAAATGTGATCATACAACGGTTAAGGTACATGGAAACCAGGAAAATGGAACGATGAATACTCATATGGATGGTGGAGGAATGGAAGCCTCGGATTCAGGGAGGTATCTGGAATTGAAGAAATCGGATACCGGTAGGATAAGAGAAGAAGTGAGTATCAAAACTATATATGTATATAATATATATGTATGTATATAATATATATATATATATATATATATATATATATATATATATATATATATATATTCTATGTATAGAATTCACTCCTGTGCATCTTATGAGAAATAAAACCTTTATATATATATTATATATATATATACAGGTATATACTGATATATATACATACTCGTATATATACAGGTATATATATATACATATATATACAGGTGTATATATATATATATATATATATATATATATATATATATATATATATATACACACATTTTTGTGCACGCGTGTAATTTAATGCAATAGAGAGAGAGAGAGAGAGAGAGAGAGAGAGATCGAGAGAGAGATCGACGCATGAGCCTTCTTCATGGGCAAATAACAAAATTAGTGATTTGGTAATGAACATACGCCAGTCAGGCTTAACAACGGGTTGTTGCACGCGAGAGCTGCAATTTAAATGGAGAGTCGAGATCCCAGTAGGTACTTTTAACAATGTATTTTTTCCTGAAAGGTCTGAAATTTAAAACGCTTAAAATACAAAACTCTTCTGTCTACAAGTTCGCGGTCGGTATACCAGACGCTGTTTAGCTCTTGAAGAGGTCCTGTTTATGCAAAACGTTTTTACGGAAATGTTTGCGTATACCTGCATAATTTTTCCTATATCCAGTTTGAGAATCACTAATAACGACTAATAACACAGCAGTCTTGCCTTTCTGAGCTCAGTGGTTGCCTAAATGCGTAAATAACTGGATATAAAGTAAAGTACTTTGTTGTGTCATCCAATGTAATCCAAATACAAAAACAATAAAAGAAAAATACGGGGCCATAAATGAAAAGGAACTGAACTGCCAGTAATTTATCAAGAACAGTCAAATAGCGTAAAATTTGGTGAAGTGATTTAAGAATCCCAACTGTCTGCACAACGAAAATTGGATAAATAGTCAGAATACACGTCAATTTTAATATCAAACCTAAAAAACCCGCCACACCAAACTTGCGGAAATTGCTGTAAACTCCAAGTTCAACAGTTTCTCTTTGCTTATATTCCAGCTTGAACCAGTTATTTCTACTCGCTGTAACAGGTACACCCAATTTTGAGTACACAAGTCAATCTGCGCAGCCAGGCGAGAGGCGAGTATTCAGTCAGTCAGTGCATAACATCACACCTACCAGGAAGTCCTTTGTTTACATCTCGCTATAAATGGTTGTTCAAAAGTAATGAACTGTGAATTCGTTGACAGATTATGTCATTTTTCAAATTTTGTGAAACTTTTGTGAGTTACTTAAGAATACGTTTATTTTAAACCTATAAATTACTACTAATCATAATGACGGCATATCCATTTTGAAATGATTTAGTTACTCCACTGACTTGAATCTCTAAGTAAATTAAAACATCTCAACGATTTCAATAAACCGTTATATAATTTATAAACATACCATTTACAATATTGCTTTCTTATAGGGACTTACCAAATAGTTGTGAAATCACTACGCAAGTCTTGCGTCTCCAATAAACATTAACATACAAGCATATGAACGCCACCATTAACCTTATTATTACAATAAAAACCATTCATCAAGAGCGCAAATATTTCTCAGTTTACTTTTATGTTATCAATTTTATGCATAAAATTTTATGTATAAAACTGACAGTTACTGTGAACGAACTGCACTCTGACCATTTAACGAATACCCATATATAACTATTACTGTTCTACTGAATGCGTTTGTACTCATACTGCATCAAATGTTTTCATCTATTCTGTTTCGATTTTAACTCTTACAGTTTCCACTTTGCACCTACACCTACTGTCCTCCTTCTCTTACTTCTCGCATCACACCGTCCATAAACACATTGAAGAGCAACGGAGACACAGCACACCCGTCTCAGATCGGCTCTCACGCCTAGACAGGCAGTCTCCCGCCTACATATCACACGTTTCACTTCTACAATAAAAACCTTCATTCTCAATAACGTACCTTCTGTACCATACAATCTCAACACCCTCCACATTTCTTTGTTTTCTACGGATTTTATTGGCATTTTCAAGATCCATGAATGCTGCACAGAGCTTTTTCCTTTCATTTTCTAACATCTCTTGTCACAGTTTCATTATGTTTTCCTTTTATTTTCTAACATCTCATGTAACAGTTTCAATTAAGTTTTCCTTTTATTTTCTAACATCTCATGTAACAGTTTCATTATATTTTCCTTTTATTTTCTAACATTTCACGTAATTGCTCCCTTATGAACATTTAATGTACACACCATCTTCACACTTATGCTCCCCCCCCCCCACCATCAGTCTTTCGGTCACTTGCCTTACTTTCTCAATCAAAATCCTACCATACACCTTCCGCGGTATAAAAAGTTATGTTATGCCCATAAAAATCTTAAATTCTCCTCCTCCATCGACTATACTTTTATAAAATAATAAAGTATAACGGTATTCCCCAGAACATACCTTGTAAAACCTGGTTAGCCAATCACGGTATCGCCATTGCACGTCAGCATCTCACCTGTAATCGCACTATTTTGAGACATTCCAACTATTCTCAATCGATTAACTGACACAAGCACTACCAAACTTACACTATCCATTCCCACTTCTGAGTCATTCTCTTTTCCACATTTAACAAATCTTCAAATTACGAATTAACTTCATATGGCATCTTTCCAATTGCACCTCCAATTGAGATACATTTGTTTCGTAACCTTTCATTTAGCATCTACTATTTTACTTCCCCTAACGTCCTTGTTAACCTTCTCCTCTACTATTATTTTTCTCTACTACCCTACTCATCTCCATGAATGAATGCCTTCACATGATCTCTTCTGTCATGCTACTGCACCTCACACAATTTTTTTTTCTTCATCAAAGATTTCATTTCCTCTCCCTACTGCTAAGTGTTTTTATTCCTTCTCCCTAACCTCTATACCCACAGGTACTTCCTGTGGTCCTGTGATCCCATCAAGGCATTTTACACACTCATCCATTATTTCCCCCTCGGCGTCTTCAGCGCTAGCCAACAGTCCATCTATAATAATTATCATTATTACTAGTGTATCCACACCATCAAAAATAAATATAATTTACGAGATGATCGAGACAGCCCTAAGGATGTTACGTAGTCCCAAAACTCGCAGAAAGGTACAGTCATTCTACACACTTAAAGAGGGCCCAGTGGAAAGAAAGGCTGGACGATGGCGAGACTAGAAGTGGACTCTGTTACTTGTACACTATCGTTGTGGCACACACTTTAATAAAAGGACACATGTGACATTTGATTTATTATTATTATTATTATTATTATTATTATTATTATTATTATTATTATTATTATTCACATGGTGCACACGTTCATATGAAACAAGACAAAAAGACTAATGTGCTCAGGAAAATTCTACTCAACAGAATATCAATAAATGGGAAAGATAAAAATAAATCCCAGAGAGGGCAAGCATAGTTGTACATAAAAATTACGGAAAGTGATCGATGGGTTGTAAAGTAGCAATAAATCTCTTACTCATCAGCATCGACATCTACAGAACACCATTTAAAGAACTCCTCCAATCCTAATTATTTCTATTATTTTTTTGAAATTATATAAATTTCTAGCAATTTTGTCAGGATAACAAGGAATCATTCTACTGCGTTCCAGACGGGAAAACAATATTCAGTCAATAGCAAAACAAAAGTGCTGACGCATGTTGCATTGATATCAGCACTTGTTTATACAAAGTCTGTTGAACTACGCCTGGTCTTCAGATAGCATTAAAGTGGCTTTTCTTTATCATTACGACAGTGAAGAATAAAAATTGAAGTAGAAGGGGGCACTAAGTCTCATAACATATTCAGAATCAATTCTCACAGTGTTACCAGTGGACAGTTAAACACAGTAGAGCACAGTAAGACTGGCTATTCCATAATGTGGTTTTGCTTCAAATTAACAACATACCCCTCTGACTACAATGCTCACGGATCCACTCAAAACTGATGCAGCTATGCTCTGTCCTTAGGGTATTACCAATCTCTCACCATTTTAAATAATAAAAAAAGGAAGGACAGCAAATATACTGATTCAAACCTTGACACAGAGTATTGTCAGGAATAGGAACATGCCCCCTAATCAGCTTGAGAAAATCAAGCTGACAAAATATCTGAGCGCACCTGACATGCTGATCAGTAGCAGCTGAGTCAAATCTGCCCATGTGTTTAGTAATGAAATCGCAGAGGCGATGTGGGACTTACAACTTCGTGCTAAGCCAAGCATATTTTTTCATTACTTATCACATATACAGACTTCTAACTGGAGTTGTGGTAGCCTGGCAATAAATACAGCCATATTCAACAATAAACAGCCAAAGCCTGTGTAAGTGAAACACTTCAGAGGTAAACAAAACTAAGCTCATTAACTCTAAGAAGATGGACTCCATCACAGATGCACTCTTTAAAAAAAAGAAATCTGGAAAGAAAATTGGCCTTTCTGGGAAGAGTCCTTCAAGTCAAGAAGGTTTCTCCCACATCCTTGAATACTGAATCAAAATATCTTAATATTCTCTTTCAGTGATGTGAATTAGATATTAATAGATATATATATATATATATATATATATATATATATATATATATATATATATATATATATATATATATATATATATATAGTATATATATATATATATATATATATATATAATATACATATAATGTAAAAGTGGATATTTGTATATCTCTTTGTCCACTATAGAGATCTGAACCGCTTGACAGACCCAGAAAAATTATGCATATAGGTTCTATGTCACCCCAGGAAGGTTTATAACTCAAAATCAAACCCCTAACTCGTGAAAGACATACAAAAACAGACAAAACAAATGAAATTTTCGTTTTTAGTCCACCTTCTCTTCAGTAACGTTCTGCGAGTCACGAGTAGCTTGGGTGGAAAGCTCCAAGTTTTCTGGTGACGTCATTAAACTCCTCCCACTGCAAACCCTCAGACTACGGTAGCCCGACAAATGCGAATTTCCTCATTAATTCGTTAGTTTCTGCTTCGTTTTTATCTTCGGAATTCGCTATAGCAACTGCTTCGTGGCATTACGGAGAGGTATTTCGTTGTAAAGCCGGTTTAAATGAGGTCCGGAATAATCGAAATATCACGCTTGGACACTCCATAGGTGGAATTAATTATCGGGCGAATTGAGGAAACACTTCACTGCATACGGAAGATGAGTTTCTTTTCACGTTGCTTGGTACTGATAATCTGGAAGATAATGACTGAAAATTCTAGATTAAAACTTTACAGGAATGTAGATCTTTACATTTGGAAACCTTTTCCGAAAGGCACTTGCAGAGTCTACGTTTATGGAGGCTAAACGTATACGATGCAAATAGGGATTAAATTAAGAAATGGCAACTACTCCACCTCGACGAATGTCGAAGCACTCACAGCTTACATAACATGACAATTTATACCTTATGCTGATGTAATCATACACAATAAGGAATAGTATTCCCGGCATTTAGGAAAATAAAATTATTGTTTATGGTTATGTATTAGAATGATATATATCAATTTCTATCTTTTATCAAAGCGTATTTAACCAAAACAACAAATAACCGGTTGCCTAACATTCCTCCAAGAAGACGTCATTCTCATACAATATTAATGAATGATTTTAAATTAGAACTGAGGAGTTGGTTCAGCTTTTTATGAATTGGACAGTGAAGTTTACTTTCATTATAGTAACACATATCATAAAAAGACATCATTGGCTTAGACCTATAACAAATTGTCTGTGCCACGTAGAAATATTGTTTTACATTTTTTTTTTTTATGATTTGGACTTATAACGGCCTACAAGGCGCTGAAGGGTCCATCAGTGAAATGAATAACGTCTATACATAATTTATTCATATTCTGATCAGAGTGTCTGAGATACTTCCCAGATGAAATACAGCAAACTGTCACAAAAATTGATACTGAGAGAGAGAGAGAGAGAGAGAGAGAGAGAGAGAGAGAGAGAGAGAGAGAGAGAGAGAGAGAGAGTTTACAGGTTGTTATTCAGAGTATTCCCGGTCAGTGCCAGGTCGGTCAGCTAATATATATATATATTTTATATATATTTTATATATATATTATATATATATATATATATATATATATATATATATATATATATATATATAAATTATGATATATATACATACTGCATATAATAACCACAAATGACCTATTAATTGTAGGGAAAAAATTACAACCAAAACGAATTGCCTAGACATGATTCGACTCTACTGTATGTCGTGATGGGAAGGTCCTAGGGTGGCAGTGATCTATACACTAAAATCAGATAAGAATTGATTTTGACTTTCACATTTGTTTCTGTCGAATTCTGGTTGGGCGCTTTGAACCGAAATAAATCCTTCTCGACCATGTTAGCTGATTTGTAACGCAGAGCTACATAACTGTAATGGAATAACAAATGATATGTGCACATTCTCTAACCAGGATTTGTACCTATGATCATCTTGGGACGGTACAAAAGTGACAGTGACTTGTTCCTTCAGCCATTACGAGAGACAGGAATTAATATTCACATCTGTTATACATATTCTTGACGAATTCAGGTTCAGTACTTAGACAGATGATTGCTCAAGTTTATAGCACGGTGCTACATACATGTATAACAGTTTGTCACTAGTTTTTCACATGACATTTTATGCCTTTATATATGACGCCACAAACATATCTTGGTGGGCTCTCTCCATACCTCACCAATTAATTTTGCCCTCCATAAATTCGCCTACAGAAGGAACATGGGAAACCAAATGAAAGTCTGGGCGTACCAACCATCATCATCCCTGGGAGCGAGCAGCGAGGCCTGAGAGAGATCTTGAAAGAATATTGAAAAATCGCTGCAAAAATATGACACTGAAACTGTCGCTCCGGCGGCAGCTGATCCGAGGACTTGTCACTTAAATATGCTGCCGAGAGAAAATTCACTCTCTATTTTCTCTTCCTCACATTTCGGACAGGTGTTTAAGAGGACAGGTTCAGAGCGAATATCTCTCTGTTTTGCGGATATTTTTCGAAATGTTCGGTACGAGAGAAAGAGAGCAATGGCTCTCTCAGCCTGGAGAGATGTTAATGAAATGCTTCTTAATGCGAAATATATGCTTGAAATAAATTCGTAATCTTTCCTGTTAATAGATAAAAAATACATATCACCAAATGCCCGGGAGAACGACTGGGAAAGGTTATTGTTTAATATTTGAATAACTGCTTTTTTTTAATTAAATAAAAATACAACTTTGCTTAGAGAGAGATTACTGAAATACCCCCTAATGGAGGTTACCTCAAGACTGCACTTCTTTTATCACTAAAATACAAATAAAACAAAAGCTACATTAAACAAATGCGCATTAAAGAAGCACCTGACAAGCACTCATGCTGAGATAAGGTAAAAGCTCGAAAAATGTCCACTATGAACAATATTCATCGCAAATTTTTTCTTTGGTTTTCCAATTCATGTCAACTCTCTGCACGTGTGTGTGTGTGTGTGTGAGAGAGAGAGAGAGAGAGAGAGAGAGAGAGAGAGAGAGAGAGAGAGAAGAAACTGTGGCAGGATTAACAACACGGAGAAGTCGGAGCTTAACAGAGAAAGCGCTAAAGCTATTGGTCACGATCGACTTGGTGTAGTGCCGTAACTTGTCTGCTTATAGGAGTATGCTGGCCTCGCTTCTGCATTCACTACCGTACTACGCCCATTATTCAAGTCTATTCGAATACATTTGCAAGGAATTTCCTTTCAAGGTACCTCGACTTTTTCATGGCTTCTAGTGCGTTCAGATAAGTGGGTGGAATACATTTTCTAAATGCCCGAAATAATCTAAGAGACAACTGCCAAACCGCATAATTTGAATTCAACCGATGCGAAAGGCAACTGAAGGCATACGTATCCAGATATTCTTGAGGGTGAGAATTAAAATACCTTTTCGCATGACCGGCTAATTGCTGCATACTCTTTCAAAGTAAGGAGCAGTAACACTAATTTTTTTTTCCTTTTATCTCCTTAGTAATCACGTATATTCAAATTAGTTCAAACTTTTGAGCACCGTGAAAAAACACCGAACTATCAGTTTCGAACTTAGAATGCTTCTCTACTTTCCGTGACAAAAGAAAAAAATAAGGGAATCCCAACTCATTTCGTTTACCGAAGATTCACTCCATACAGTCCTGATCTATATCCAGATTCTGACCCAATTCGCATTCGGCCGCTCATTCTGTTTTCATGCTTATTACATTAAACTCTTTTTGCCATTCTTATGTCACATACATTTATTTTACAGTAAGATTTCCCAAACAAAAGAACCAAAACAAGAGTTATCATTAAAATTTGACGGAATATCCTTGGCTCAGAACCACTCTCTCAACTGCTCTAACAGTGCTCTACCTTTCATCTCGTTGTGGTAATAAACATTTGATCAAACATGTAATCATTAACATCGTCGTTCCTAGCCGTATCACAATCAACATTTGCAAAATTTTTCATTTATAATGCACACCGCATTTGACATAGTCAAATAAATGTTCAAACTGAATGAGTAGGAATAACACATAACCTTATGTACCCTCAAAAGCATTACAATCCATGTGAACATTCCCATGTTTAGGCCCCACTTACTCCTCTTAAAGTGAGATAAAAGTTTTAAGGTATTTTTGGAGAAAAAACTGAGTAACAGATTTCATTTCCCCTCTAATCTGAAGAAAAAATTGAAGATAGCCACCCACTTCTTGACAAATGAAACCTTGAACTTCTCTCTTTTGTTCCTAATAAGGGATAAATGGTCAAAAAATTGATTATGGGGTTTACAGTTGCTCTAATTCACCATAAGGCAACAGTGACGATGCGTGTTTCAAATTCGAAATTAGGCTAAGAGAATCTTATATTATCAATTAGTACGAAACTGGAGGAAAGTATGAATACTCTGCTGAAGATGCTTGACTTACAGTGACAAAATATTTTCTGACAGAGGATATCAATTTCAGGAACCCTTGAATAGAAAAATAGCACGAGAAATCACTGCTTGATTTCAGAAATGGTTAACCTATGCGGCTTAATTACCAAAATACAATTCGTGTATCTTCAGAAAAGCTACATTTAGAAAAAGTATTCTCAAATGGAATTACAGAATCAGCTTCAGATATCAGTTTTGGGGTAAATATCTTAAAAAGAAATCCATATCTTATTTCATACTTGAAAGTCAGTATATGACAATTTATTATTCATATAACCCCAGACTATACTATCCATCCTGCTCCTGTGAGGTTCAAAACCTGACAGTTTTTCCGAGAGGTTTTGTCTTATTCTGCAGTGACCAAACGATGAAACTGTCTTCCTAAGTTGAATCCTTGGAACCTCAGATGTTCAAACTTGGTGCAAAAGTTTTTTCGCTGTGTAGGCTGGCAAGTCTTCCTTCACAGTTTATTTGTTATTTACTTCATTTACTTTGGCCAATTGATTTATATCAGTAGTCTCGTTAATTTTAAACGTATTTAAAAACCTATGGGTGTTTTGTTTCAATTTTAATCCTCACGTGGAAATGCGTACCCTGTAGATAAGTATCTTCTGTGTGTTACTTAACCTGTCACCTTAGTTTATTCATCATTGGCAATTTTCTTCTCTGTGCTGGTTTTTTTTTTCTTCCCTTTTAACTAGGGTTGCAGTTTTGGTTGTATTAATAATGAACTGGTTAAATTTCCTCAGTTATGGTCTATTTGGCTTCCTGTCAGAAGGTACTAAGAAAAATCCGACTTCACTAAAGGAATTTTACCGTCTGGCTTCTCTATCACTTAGTTGGAAAATGTGTTGTACCGCAATTCGAATTTGTCTGTATACACCCAAGTCAATTGATTAAATAACTGATTTAAAAGAGTTACGCATTTCCACATGAAGATTAAAATTAAGACAAAACTCCCATAGATGTTTTAAATATGTTTAAAATTAACATGATTACTGATAGAAATTAACTGGCCAAAAAATTATGCTAAGTAAAATAACTAATTTTACAGCACCGAGTTCGTAAACTATTTCATAATTGCTAGGAAAGGTGTGGTGGGAAAAATGCAATTATTCATACTGATCCATCAAAGAAACCTCAGAGAGAGATCAAGGATTTCAAAAGCGAAAAAATATGAGTTGAAGCAATGGGTGATTCCCCTTTAAACTCTCTGGGGCGCATCAAAAAGCGCTAAAGTAACACAGCCTTGAGAAGGCACAAAGTGAAAGTACGTACGCTTTCCA
>NC_089748.1:74769149-74776649 GCF_040412425.1 Macrobrachium rosenbergii
TGTCTGTCGTCAAATCTTTTAACTCAATTTTCGACCTGTTAACTTCGTCCGATGGACTTGAAATTTTGCATGGTTACTCAATCCCGGTGACATTACAACCTTACATAATCAGTAGGTCAGCAGTGACCTCTAGTGACCCTACAGTGACCTTTTCCAGTATATCAGAATTTGTATGAAACGCTTCGGATTTTTCTCAACTACTTCAACTCGGTAGACACTATCTTCTATACAACCCCTCCCCCTTCCCCTCTTCCATCCCCCTCCCACAGCACAAGATCAAGTGTTAATTTAGCTGCGTCCTCCCCTTCCCCTCCCCCTTCCATCCCCTTCCCTTCCCCAACTCATCCCCCCTCCCCTGCCAAAGCACACGATCAAGTGTTAATTTAGCTGTTCCTCCCCTTCCCCTTCGCTCTTCCATCCCCTTCCCCAACCCATCCCCCTCCCCCTGCCAAAGCACATGATCAAGTGTTAATTTAGTTGTTCCTCCCCTGCCTCTTCCCTCTTCCATCCCCTTCGCCACCATCCCCCTCCCCCTGTCATACCACACGATCAAGTGTTACTTTAGCTGTTTCTCCCCTTCCCCTTCCCTCTTCCATCCACCTCCCCCTGCCAAAGCACACGATCAAGTGTTAATTTAGCTGTTTCTCCCCTTCCCCTTCCTTCTTCCATCCCCCTCCCCTCCTCCGCGCCCTTCAAGTGCATAGATCAAGTGTTAATTTAACTGTGTCCTCCCCTCCCCTTCCCTTTCCATCCCCATTCCCTCCCCTTCCGGTGCATACGATCAAGCGTTAATTTAGCTGTCCTCCCCTTCCCCCTTCCGTCCCCTCCCCTCCCCCTTCCGGTGCATACGATCAAGTGTTACTTTAGCTGTGAACTCCCCCTCCCCTTCCCTCTTCCATCCCCTCCCTTCCCCATCCCCCTTCCAAGGCACACGATCAAGTGTTAATTTAGCTGTGTATTCCCCTCCCTTTTCCT
The DNA here is from genome assembly GCF_040412425.1 of Macrobrachium rosenbergii. Lineage (NCBI taxonomy): Eukaryota > Metazoa > Arthropoda > Malacostraca > Decapoda > Palaemonidae > Macrobrachium > Macrobrachium rosenbergii. The sequence continues at coordinate 74,770,125 of NC_089748.1, forward strand.
CTTCCCTCCTCCCCCGGAGCAAAATCTCTTTTCCATCCCCTCCGTCTTCATCCCCCCATCCCCCCTCCTCCCCATCCCCTTCAAGACCTTCCTACGATCAACCTTCATACTGTTAATTTAGCTGTGTCCTCCCCTTCCTCCCTCCCTTTCCCTCTTCCCCCTCCCTTTTCCATACCCTTCCCTCCCCCCCTCCCCCTTCCGGACCAAATGATCAAGTGTTAATTTCACCTGTGTCCTCCTTCTCCCCTTCCCTCTTACATCCCTCCCTTCCCCCTCCTCTTCCCCTTCCGGAGCTCCCCTTCACCCTACGCTCAATGTTAATTTAGCTGTGCCGACCCCATCCCCTCCCATTTCCCCTTCCTATTCCCCCCTTCACCTTCCTACTCCCCTCCCTCCCTTCACCTTCCTACTCCCCCTCCCTCTTATCTCCCTTCACCTTCCTACTCCCCCTCCCTCTTCAATCCCTTCACCTTCCTACTCCCCCTCCCTCTTCAATCCCTTCACCTTCCTACTCCTCCTCCCTCTTCCCTCCTTTCACCTTCCTACTCCCCCTCCCTCTTCCCTCCCTTCACTTTCCTACTCCCCCTCCCTCTTCCCTCCCTTCCCCCTCGCCCGTAGACGGACATCAGTTTCGTTAACTACAATCATAAATTGGTTACAATTTCTGTCAAAACGATGTGTGTATATGTATATATATATATATATATATATATATATATATATATATATATATATATATATATATATATATATATATATATTTGGACATTTTAATATAGAAGTAGATGCTTGTCGCACTAACGAAAGGGCAAGGGTTCAAATACAGACCCAAAGAGTGATTAGTAAAAATAAAGTAAAACTTTTAAACATGCTTTTATTAAAATGCACTAAAAAGTAAAAAATATTTTTTCAGATACACCAGGATTTTCTTACAATTAATCATGTCTACAAAAATAAAAGAGTGGCCCCCAAATATGGAAGGAGACGCTACAAGAAAAGAAATTATTTTTTTATTTCTTGTGGCAATTCCTTGCATGTTTGGGGCCAACGCTTTTATATTTGTAGGCATGATTAATTGTAAGAAAATCCTGGTGTGTCTCAAACAATTATTTTTTACTTTTTAGTGCACTTTAATAAAAGCATGTTTAAAAGTTTGATTTTTATTTTTATCACTTTTGGTTCTGTATTTGAACCTTGTCCTTTCGTTAGTGAGGCAAGCATCTACTTCTATATTACAATGTCCAATATAAATATATACATTATATATATATATATATATATATATATATATATATATATATATATATATATATATATATATACATATACATATATACATATATATATACACACAATACATATACAGTATATATATAAATGTATATGCGTGTATATGTATATGTACATATATGTACAGTATATATATGTATAAATGTATGTATGAGTATAATCTCCTAATTACCATCCAGTGCACTGCTGATTCTTGTCTGAATCTTGTATTTGTCTCACATTTTGTCAGTTATGGAACTGGGCATATATCACTTCGGCTACCATACACCTCAGTATTTCAAGAGTCGCCTATATTAATTTGCTATTTCGACTAAAAGAATAAGTGATGAATTCCAGAGAAGAGCAAATAAACTGAAACATAAAAACGGACACAAGTCAATCTAAAAAGGATAGACAGAGGGAACAAGAAAGGGTGACCGAAGAAAGCGTCGAAATGATGACCCTCACGGGAGGATAAGAGACCAAATCACCTTTGCTTTGGCTGCAGAGGGTCTGCTCCGTCTTAGACGTGTTCGCTCAAGGCGCACTCGTGAGCACCCTACAATTTCTAATTCCTTTAATGATTTTTTCATATAATTTTTACTGTGCAATTACCATGCACCGGAGGGACGCCATTATTAAAAATGAAGATAATGAGATACAATCTAACAATTTTAGGGATTAAAGCGTAAGGATTTACATCACGAAAGAAATGTTTCATAATGCTATAATAGGTTACTTACACGTTGCCATGGTCTTTACTGTAGTAAAAATATAAAATATAAAACAGGCGTTTCTGTTCATTCTCTCTCAAAAATATTAATGCGCAGATCGTACCGTCTGATATGGACTTATTTTGTATAATCATCAGCGAGTCATAACGACAGACATTAATCAACATTAATTAATAATTCAAACTCAACAGTTTTACATTTTTTTAAATTCTACTGGTAACAGTATTACAATAATCATTACAGTTTTACAATGTCAAATATTTATAAAATATATTTATAAATTCGTCTGTAAGGAAGATATTCACTTTACAGCATCTTGATAAGACATATTTGCAAAATTTAAATTTATATTTAATAATATTCATTTTACCATTTACACGTAAATTATCATTTCTATTTCCCGCTACGTTAACATATTCAATAACCATAAAGGACATACAGTTTCTTTGTTTCTTAACATTTTTAAATTAGGGTGTAACAAAGATGAGATTTCCCCGTGGCAACTTTACAGGAATCATTGCGGTGTATGGGCATTAAAATACAAGAAAATACACAAATGTATATACACATTCATGAGGGTAGTCAAGTAAATATTCATAAATATATGTGAAACATGAATATGCATTAGCACAACATGCCATCATCCACTTTCCCTATTTTCGAAACTGCCATTGAAATACTGTTAACAAAAATGATTAGATCTGATGTACTGGCTAAAATGAAAATTTCCACACGCTGCAGAATTTACTTCCTGTTTTATAGTTAGCCGCCTTTCAGTGAAAAGTGAGATGGATAAAAACATAGCATTAAATGATATGCTTATATTCATTTCCGTATATCTGCCCAAGTAACCAGCAACAAAAAAAATCATTCGCCAAGAGAAAGGACACACTAAAAAACAAGCTAACTGCCCTTAGATTAGTCTGCTGTTGATGTAAGGCTACGGTCCGAATCTGCAAAATGTTTAAAAACAAGCTATCATGGATTTTTGGGATCGGGTAAGGGGGTGGGGGGCGGTGTTGAGAACACTCCACCTCCAACTAACATACTTATTTTTGAAAGGTTAATAACAGCCCTAGATAGAAAGGCGTTATATTTAAGAATCGAAGTAACAAAAATTCCTAAAACGTAAGTCATTGTATATATGACAATAACAATACTACCGATGCCTTACCATTATCGTTCTCTTAATTTGATTTGTTCTTGCCACTGCTACTACCATGTAGTTTAACGCGACCGAAGAATCGCACACGAGGCCCACTGTCATAGGATCACCTTAAAGACTTCATCAAATTTGTTACACCTAATTGTTTTTAGTAATCAACAGGCGGAGGGGTATTAACGATAATTCAAAAATGTAACGGGCTTTATAATCATTATTCACAGTAAAACTCAAATAATGCAAAAATCTACAGCTGTAGGTGAGTAAAACTCACGCACTAAATTCATTATTCGTAAATATTTTGACTATGAGTAACCCGATTCATGGTACTAATGTTAGCTCTATGAAACGAAGCTCATCTCGTTTTCATTCCAGTTGTCTCTGTTGCATTTTATCAAAGCTCTACGCTTTAATATGGAAGTCAATGTAGGTGAAAATCCGCAAAAATGTACATGCAACGGAAGACGGTTGCCTATCAGATTGCAACCGCTTCCATTTTTTATAACACAACGTTTCCTTATCTCCGTCTCATATACATTTCACACCATCGGGGTCTTCATCAACAGGTCAGCAGTCACGTTAGTGTGATGCAATAGTGTTGATGTGGCAATCAGCTCTGATCTGGAATCAATCCTTTGAACAATGTCAATTCAATTCTCGCCGAGAACTACAGAATAGCATGTACAAGATTAGTTCCTCCCCACAGATTGTGAGGAGGCTGGAAGACTGATCAGCACCAGGCTGCACGGCCCCCTTGGCTGAATATGAATATCCTACAGGGAGATCCTTATAGAGATACATCCTCCTATGATGCCATGTAACTCGGCATCTAAATGCAAACAAAATTATCACTGGAGATTGAATTCATGTAACTGAACTCTTCGGCGCATGTTACAACAACCTGACCATTGTAGGTAATTTGTTAGCCACAGTGTGTGAGCGCATTCTGAAGCTTGCTTTCATTGACACTAATACCCAAATCGATATGACACGTAGTTCTACGAGATACTAAAAAAAATTAGATTTAATTTTTTTTCACTGATGTATCAATATCGAGAAGCTGGGATGCCTACCCTTATTACTGTTTGGCCTAAAAGGAACCGTCTGCAGTGCGCCTAAAGCAGCACATTTCAAAAGTGTATTACGAATCCTTGTTAGGGCCTCCCTCCACAGCTTTGATGCTCTCTCTAACTTTTTATCGCTTGTCTTTGCACTTGTCTTGGATGCCCATTTTCTTCAACTTCTTTCTTTTCAAGCAATATCTACTACAAATGGCCTAGAAATGTGACTCAGTGGTCCGTGAAACTAAACAATAATAATAATAATAATAATAATAATAATAATAATAATAATAATAATAATAATAATAATAATAATAGTAATATAGGAAGCCTATTAAAATATTAGGAATAATCCTTTTTTTATTAGAAGGCAAAAGCCACCGGAACAAGATTTGAATGCAGGAGCATAATCTAATAATAATAATAATAATAATAATAATAATAATAATAATAATAATATAAGAAGCCTATTAAAATACTAGGAATAATCCTTTTTTTATTGGAAGGCAAAAGCCACCGGAACAAGAGTTGAATGCAGGAGTATAATCTAATAATAATAATAATAATAATAATAATAATAATAATAATAATAATAATAATAATAATAATATAAGAAGCCTATTAAAATACTAGGAATAATCTTTTTTTTACTGGAAGGCAAAAGCCACCGGAACAAGAGTTGAATGCAGGAGCATAATCTAAGGCAGCTAGAGAAGCAAATGAACTTTCCTAGTTCCCTTCCGCGCTGTGTTTAACGACGTCTTCTTACCATTTATCATCGTTTTCCTCATTTCTGTTCCCACATAAAAAAAAACCTTGATACATTTTGTGGCAATATATTGTATGTATGAAGAAAAGCATAAGTATCCTACGTAAGGACACACAACCTATAAGGTAAAAGGAAAACTGCACAAGTATAATTATGTCGTAAATAAACAAAAGACTACATAATACTTTAAAAGAAAATGTTTAAACATTTCCACTATGAATAATTCCCGTTTACTTGTCAAATGCAATTCCATAAAAAAGCATGAAATTTATATTCATCTTCAGATTCATATGCAAATTTCTCCCAAGGAGGAGATAGCAACATTCCATTCACTTAACGACTATTTTTTGGGCAAAATACTCTTAAAATATTGAGAGAAAATTGCTCCTATAGGACCTGAGAATTGAGGAAGGGGAGAATGGAAAATATATTGTTCATAAGCAACGTGCGCGGAATGCAATTATTCTGAAGGACAAAATATAAAATAAAATTATATGTATATATATATATGTGTGTATATATACACACACATATATATATATATATATATATATATATATATATATATATATATATATATATATATATATATATATATATATATATATATATATATATATATACCCGCACTAAATGCCAAACGTGGCAGCTATGATTTTAAGCACCACTCCCAATATCCTGTAAGATAAGAATATTTTTGGACAATAGATCACACATGTATATATTAGCACGTATCCAGAATTACCTATAAGAAAAACTGCCCAACAGCTCATTTAGCAGCGCTAGGGCATGATATCCTGAATGGAATTGGAGAAGCTGCATCCAACATTTAAGAAGTATAGGGAATTGGAAATTGGATGCTTTAAAATAATAGGTACCACAAGTGCATTAGAGCCTGCTTCTTTTTCCATTAGAGTGGGTGGTCCTCAGCCAATCTTAAGGGATAAGGTTGCTAGACTTATGCTTAACTTCACCAAAATTTCGGCCAGCGTAATCGTCCATTTATAGCTGCAGTTACCTGCTCATGTTAACAGAGATGCAACGGAATCTTTTGTTGATGTGGCGAACGTCCTAAGCCCTGAACCATGAATTCTCATAAAGAAACATACACATACTGTAATATATATATATATATATATATATATATATATATATATATATATATATATATATATATACATATATATATATATATATATATATATATATATATATATATATATATATATATATATATATATATATATATATATATATATATATATATAATATATATATATATACTGTACACTTCAAAAAAACAGCATAAATGTAAAAAATAAGATTATGGATATAAATACATATAATCAAGTTGAAAATAAACACATAATTAAGTTCAACCTGTAATTTATGTCTAGTTAAAAACGTATATACTACTTTGCTGAAAAATAAAGGAAACACTCCAGTTGGAGGATCCAAAAGCAAGACCGAATTAGGAAGAGGTACAAAGGCTAGGGCGTTGAGAATAACTGCAATTTGGTCGCCGTTAAG
>NC_089748.1:74779149-74809149 GCF_040412425.1 Macrobrachium rosenbergii
GAAAGCTCACCGAGTCTTTACAAACCACAATAATTCTGTAACAGGTAATACACGCTGCACGGAGCGAAGAAAAAACAAAAGTGTTACAAGAACCATCCTCCAAAGTTCATTAATAATTTTATACCATGTGTGTCACTCTACATATAGCATGATTACAAGAAGAGGGAACAAGACAGTTTCGATCGCTATACATATCAAAAGAAAATGAAGAACAATGGCATCTTATGACTCTGATATCAAGTGAAGATAAACCACAAGTTAAATGGTAATATTCCCCAAAAAAGCAGCAATATCAGGGCTGCCTCAGGTATTCAGTATTATTTATTTCGAATCACTGCGGCAATTCCTTCTTATCATCCATTTTGTTTTCACATACCTGACTTTGTAAGAGAAAAGCAATACTTTTACATTTCATAATGCAAAAGTCTGACTAACAATCTAAAATAAATATACCTTCTACTTCATTCTCAACTTAAGAGATAAAAATTTTTGTATGAATGATGCCCAGCCTTTTTACATACTCGTACAGTCACAACTCTACACTTCTTGAAGTTGTTTCTCCATTTTTAAGGCAAAGACAGATTCAAGACTGAGGAAACTATGAGCTAAAATCTCTCTCTCCCTCTCTCTCTCTCTCTCTCTGCGTTGAATCAAATAGATATTCATCTTTCTGCGTCGAATAATCAGCCATATCAATCACGACCGAACACTTCCAATCAATCTTCGTTGGCAGGCCGATCAACACACACAGGAGTCGACTATTCAACCACTTGTTCACCCATTCGGCTTGAGCGAGGCTATTTACTATGTATCTCTATGCACAATACGCATTAAGCTGTGCAAGCTGACATATTTGTAAAATTCAACAAACGCACCACACATATACAGTATATATATAATCATACATATACATATATATATATATATATATATATATATATATATATATATATATATATATATATATATATAGAAATCATCAACACAAATCACGTGTGGAACAGAAATAAATTTCTGACTCACGTCAGGATCGAACCCAGGTCTCTCAGGTGGAAAGCAAGGGCGTTATCCACTGGGCCACACAAGTCTAAAAGAAGTTGGAACCTGAGCAACTGCACCTAAGGAATTACCTGGGCAAATAAACTGCTTGCATACCAGCAGTTTTCCCCAACTTCCCGACTCAGCAATGACCAATAGACAACATTTCATTCAAATTATCCCTTCTGAGTGAATAAGATGAAAATCATCAACACACAATCACGTGTGGAACAGAAATAAATTTCTGACTCACGTCGGGATCGAACCCAGGTCTCTCAGGTGGAAAGCAAGGGCGTTATCCACTGGGCCACACAAGTCTAAAAAGTTGGAACCTGAGAGCAACTGCACCCAAGAATCACCTGGGCAAGCTAACTGCTTGCATACCAGCAGAGGATTTTCCCCAACTTCCCGACTCAGCAATGACCCAATAGACAACATTTTCATTCGAATTATCCCTTCTGAGTGAATAAGATGAAATCATCAACACACAATCCATTGTGGAACAGAAATAAATTTCTGACTCACGTCGGGATCGAACCAGGTCCCTCAGGTGGAAAGCAAGTGCGTTATCCACTGGGCCACACAAGTCTAAAAGAAGTTGGAACCTGAGACAACTGCACCCAGGAATTACCTGGGCAAGCTAACTGCTTGCATACCAGATTTTCCCCAACTTCCCGACTCAGCAATGACCAATAGACAACATTTCATTCGAATTATCCTTCTGAGTGAATAAGATAAAAATCATCAACACACAATCACGTGTGGAACAGAAATAAATTTCTGACTCACGTCGGGATCGAACCCAGGTCTCTCAGGTGGAAAGCAAGGGGCGTTATCACTGGGCCACACAAGTCTAAAGAAGTTGGAACCTGAGGAGCAACTGCGCAGGAATTACCTGGGCAAGCTAACTGCTTGCATACCAGCGAAGTTTTCCCTAACTTCCCGACTCAGCAATGACCCAATAGACAACATTTCATTCGAATTATCCCTTCTGATGAATAAGATGAAATCATCAACACACAATCACGTGTGGAACGAAATAAATTTCTGACTCACGTCGGGATCGAACAGGTCTCTCAGGTGGAAAGCAAGGGCGTTATCCACTGGGCCACACAAGTCTAAAAGAAGTTGGAACCTGAGAGCAACTGCACCCAAGGAATTACCTGGGCAAGCTAACCGCTTGCATACTTGTGTGTGGCCCAGTGGATAACGCCCTTGCTTTCCACCTGAGAGACCTGGGTTCGATCCCACGTGAGTCAGAAATTTATTTCTGTTCCACACGTGATTGTGTGTTGATGATTTCATCTTATTCACTCAGAAGAGATAATTCAATGAAATTTTGTCTATTGGGTCACTGCTGAGTCGGGAAGTTGGGAAAACTGCTGGTATGCAAGGGCAGTTAGCTTGCCCAGGTAATTCCTTGGGTGCAGTTGCTCTCAGGTTCCAACTTCTTTTAGACTTGTGTGGCCCAGTGGATAACGCCCTTGCTTTCCACCTGAGAGAGACCTGGGTTCGATTCCGGCGTGAGTCAGAAATTTATTTCTGTTCCACACGTGATTGTGTGTTGATGATTTCTATCTTATTCACTCAGAAGGGATAATTCAATGAAATGTTGTCTATTGGTCATTGCTGAGTCGGAAGTTGGGGAAAACTTCGCTGGTATGCAAGCAGTTAGCTTGCCCAGGTAATTCCTGGGCAGTTGCTCTCAGGTTCCAACTTTTTTAGACTTGTGGCCCAGTGGATAACGCCCTGCTTTCCACCTGAGACCTGTCTGATCCCGACGAGTCAGAAATTTATTTCGTTCCACACGTGATTGTGTGTTGATGATTTCTATCTTATTCACTCAGAAGGGATAATTAATGAAATGTTGTCTATTGGGTCATTGCTGAGTCGGGAAGTTGGGGAAAACTCGCTGGTATGCAAGCAGTTAGCTTGCCCAGGTAATTCTTTTGCAGTTGCTCTCAGGTTCCAACTTTTTAGACTTGTGTGGCCCAGTGGATAACGCCCTTGCTTTCCACCTGAGAGACCTGGGTTCGATCCCGACGAGTCAGAAATTTATTTCTGTTCCACACGTGATTGTGTGTTGATGATTTCTATCTTCACTCAGAAGGATAATTCGAATGAAATGTTGTCTATTGGGTCATTGCTGAGTCGGAAGTTGGGAAAACTTCGCTGGTATGCAAAGCAGTTAGCTTGCCCAGGTAATTCCTTGGGTGCAGTTGCTCAGGTTCCAACTTCTTTAGACTTGTGTGGCCCAGTGGATAACGCCCTTGCTTTCCACCTGAGAGACCTGAGTTCGATCCCGCGTGAGTCAGAAATTTATTTCTGTTCCACACGTGATTGTGTGTTGATGATTTCTATCTTATTCACTCAGAGGGATAATTCGAATGAAATGTTGTCTATTGGGTCATTGCTGAGTCGGGAAGTTAGGGAAAACTCGCTGGTATGCAAGCAGTTAGCTTGCCCAGGTAATTCCTTGGGTGCAGTTGCTCTCAGGTTCCAACTTCTTTTAGACTTGTGTGGCCCAGTGGATAACGCCCTTGCTTTCCACCTGAGAGACCTGGGTTCGATCCCGACGTGAGTCAGAAATTTATATATATATATATATATATATATATATATATATATATATATATATATATATATATATATTTATATATATGGATATTAGTTGGCCAAAGCAATCAGTTAGGTAGTAGACTGTAGTGGATCTGAGCCAGGGTGGTGAAGGTCAGGGTTAGCAATCTCATTCCAAATAATTTAAGAATCCGACGGGTCACCGTCTGGAGCCGCCTTCTAAGGGAAAGGCGTAAAGGACAAATTATATAGTTAAGGCGGCTTTGTCGAATTATCCCTAAAATGCAACCGAATACTCGTAAAGCAGTGGGTCATGAAGTCAATTGGGTCAGTAAGGTTTTCTAAATTGTCATAATAACATTGTTGTTTATATTGTTGTAAAACTGTATCTGATCTTTGTTTTACCTTCTTATAATTATCATTTTTAGTTTTGGGAAATAAATAGGCTGTTAAGAATATCATACTGGTAAGACTCGAAATTCTACTCACAGCCAGCGAAATCTGGGTGTGCCTTCCCGCAAAAGAATTTTATGTATGGCGCCGATTGTTTGTAACAGGAGATAGTTCAGTGTGAATGTGCGCAGGATTTAGGTTAAAAAGATTAATGGAAAACAAGAAAATGAAGCTATGAATGCTAATATGGATGGTGGAAGAATGGACGCAGCTGATTTGTATAGGCATTTAGGAGTTAAGGTCATACATGATGGTAGGATGAAATTAGAGGCGAGTCACAAAACAGGTGATTGAGAGAAAATAGCAGGGTAGGAACAAATATCTGAAAGAAAGAGAAATGTCTATAAAAAAAAGTTGGGACGTATGAGAGAATCGTTAAGACAACTCTCCTTTGTTAGAGGTGCTGCTGACATGAACTATCGAATTTTACACTAGGTATTCTTTTGCCGGCTACCATCAAACGACAATTTATTAGAGAGATGAATGGTCTTTTCGGTCCCAAAACTTGGTATTCAAGCCCTCATACATCCATCCGACTAAGTATGATTTAGAGTAATATAATTCCTAGTCCGATCTGTATTTTCTTTTGTATCTGTTCTGCGATTTACTTTTCAAAGTTTATTGTGTAAATGCATCTGTTATATTATATGAGCAGCACGTTACCTCGTGTTAATTTACGTTTCTTTGTTTGCAAAATTATGTAAATGGTGCTTGCTTGCCATATGAAAGGACACAAAGAAGCCATTGTCACAGAACAAATGACGATACATTTGGAGCAAAACATTTCCCAGGGATCCATGCTTTCTTACTTAGCCATACATCACATAGCTATTACATTTTACAAGCCCTCTTAGGTTTCCCCAAAATCAAGAACCTTTTGACCTGCTCATCATATCAGTAACAAATTTTACTTCTGCTTCTTAGACGTTCTGGCGATCAAAATCTCTACTGAGGAGGGAACTTTTCTTTGGCATACATCATTAAATACACAAAAATTCAAGCTGCCTCGAATTCATTCATAAATTTCTAATGATCGATTTCTCCTTTCTTCTTAGCGTCATTTAATATATGAGTCTATGTAATGTTTGCCAATTTTCCTCTATCATTTTTGACGTACTTTCCAAGCAACCTAATAGAAGTGTGATATTGTACATAAATTTAAGAATATGGAGAAAATATAATAAAAATGTTTAATAAATAAGAAAAACAAATAGAAGTGTGATTCATCTCCCCACAGATGACAATATCGTCTCTATCTTTAGTTTCACTTAGGTTTCTGCTTTTACTGCTAGTTATTCAAACTAGCATTTAATGAAGACTTCACTTTAATTCAACTAATCTTCAGATTGCGGTACCTTTCTCAGTTCTGAAGTTATAGCAAAGCACATGTTATTTATTTCTAATTTAATGTATCTCGTCTCAGCAAATACTAACTTGTATCGTCCGTACATATCCACAACTTTTTACTCTCTAAGAGCATTAAAAAATTCAGAGTAAGCTTTTGCTTTTACAATAATTTAACCAGAACCTCTCTACATTGTATGAAACGTTAAGCATAAAAAAATGAATGAAGATTTAAATATTCGAAGGCTCATTTCCTTCAACTCAATCAACCCTTGAACCTCCCACCTTAAAAGAAAATGCCAAAGATAAAAATTTGTGAACTGGAAGGTCACACGGGTTGGAATAGCAAAGGACCCTTGTACTTGTAAACAAAAAGGGAAAGTTAATGACCTAAGGAAAGTAGAGAAGGTATGTCGTTTTCTCCGCCTCTATTCCCCCGACCGCTGGTGCAAGAGAAGCCATAATCAAAGCTTTCGCCAAAAGGAAGCCTCTCGTTATCGGCATTACCTTTGTTGTCTTCGTTAATGGCAATCTTTCCGTTCTTCTTCACTCGAATTCGTTTTTGACCTTTGGTGTTACTGAGAGGCTGGTTTCGTCTGATCTCCAGATACATTCCATTTACGGCATCAAGAGAGTGCCCGTTGCTGCTTACACCTTCGAAAACAATCCAGATCAAACATCCGGGGTAACTGGTATTTGTATGAGACAGAGAGAGAGAGAGAGAGAGAGAGAGAGAGAGAGAGAGAGAGAGAGATATTCCTATTACCAGTTTCACTATTGCAGCAGCTCAGTATCATTCCTTGATATAAATGAAAAAAAAAAAAAAGGCTTACGATCAACTACGAAGATCAATGATCCTTTCACGCACAACCTAGATCTTCAACATTAGCTATAACCTGAAATTCTAAACCCTAATTCAATTGATTTGCATTCCAATTATATCGTCAATTCTTCATTCCACCGAAATGTTACAAAGCTCTTTATATTAACTTTGTTATTACAGTTTATCAAAATTTTCATCAAACGATTCATGGAAAAGCATCCGTAAGTTCCTGCAGCACCACTGACATAAGAAAAAGGTTAACGAAACTTGAGCACGAAACAAAACCATTTTGCTTGTACACCAAAAGAACATTCCCTTCAAATTAGTTGATTTCATAGGGTTCTAACAATCCTAATCGCGTTAACATGGAAAAGCATTGGAAATACGTGCAGCCTCCGTCCTCACTATAAAGTGCATTCGTTCAGTGTTGTGCGTTTGTGGTTCCGCAAATAATGAACATAGGAGCAATCAAACACAGGCCCTGGATAAGCCTTCATTTCCTATAACACTTAGGTCACGACTCGTATTTGGGAAGAGAAGAAAAACAGCGCAGAGAAAACATCTATTCAATACTCAGGTGGATTTCATTTCTCATCCGAGGGCCTGATGACGTCCTTACCGATTTGAAGTCACGTATTATGCAAGTTCAACTGCGCAATTCCAATTCTTATCAGAACTGTTATTCCTGTTGTATGAAAGCTATGTATCCTATCCTATTCTGGAATGATACATTCTATACATGTGATACACTCTCATGCCTATTGGTCTTCGATACACTTCTCGATACACCTTTCACCTAAATCACCGAACCCGAACTCGAGGATAGAAGGGAAACATGGTGAAGTTTATAAAAGCACATCATCTGGATGTCAGAGAGAGAGAGAGAGAGAGAGAGAGAGAGAGAGAGAGAGAGAGAGAGAGAGAGAGAGAGAGCATCTGCATAATAATGAAATCAAAATTCTACACCCTCTTTTTTTTTATGCCAAGGGTAATGAAACAGGAGAGCCAGCGCCATCACCACGCGCACCCGGACATACTCCCACCTTTCCACCTTCCAAAACATTTTATGGACACAGAGCTGTTTTGGAACAAGGTACTCTCTCATTTAGTCTTGCTTTGATTAGGGTTAAAAGTTTATGATAGAAAAAAATAACCATGGAAACTCGGAAAAGAGAAATAGCGAAAAAAATTTATACTGAACACAACATAAGATTTTGTATGTTCACAATTTCATACACCAAAATAGATCTGGTTTCGTACACCTGCCTTCACGTACAATCGTGTAACATCGCAATGAAACTAAATATATTTACATATTGGATATTTTTCGAAGAACCTAACATATTTTAGAGTGCTACTGTTTCAAAAGGTATTAGAAATTACTTCTAACTCTTCCATACTTTTATCCCATTCTGCCAAAGTATTCTATTATAACTTAAATATTTTATAAAACTAACTTTCGTTATCATGGCAGATTACATTGCAAAAGTACCTATTAATATCTAGTGTTACATATTCAGTCTAAAAATTATTATTAACTTAAAAAAATAAAACTTAAGGAGCTCAGTAAACTGTTTAATAAACCTGGTTATTCTTTACAACAAAATTTACATTAAAGCCTGTAAACCCAGAGGGGTAATTTAGCAGGAGAAAAACAATTTACATCGGATACGGATGGCAAACCGGCACAACAGTTAGGTAAAGTTCAGCTTAAATTAACTGGGACATGTTACAAGACATCGTCCATCTGAGAGGAGCAGACCTGTTTAGAAATAAGGAAAAACTGAAATTACAAACGTATTGCTTTTTAGTGGAGACGGTCATGTCTCGTGGGGAATGATTGCCCATTTTTAGTTTGCACTTGATTCGAGACCTTTAAGACTTAAAAAACACAAATCCGGGTGAGTCCCAATTTTTTTTTTTACCCCCACAACCCCTTTTTCTGGTGGTGCCATCCCCCGGCGGACCCCAAATAGGGCGACTCGGAAAAGTGCTATACATGATTGAGTAATACCACTTTCTACGGGTTTTGAGGGTCACTGAGTTTAATAGTAATGCTATTTTTGCATTTTAAGGTCAGTGTAAATGGCTAAGGTTCTAGGCCATGGATAATTTGTGGCCACTCATTAAAATAGTATTTTATTTTTTTATTTTTATCATTTATTTATTTAATTGTTTGTTTATTTATTTATCTGTTGACACGTTCTAACTAGGGGGGTCTAGTTTACTAATGAGGTACACTACAGATATAGCAACCTACCTTGGATAATGCAAAAATCTGGACTCTAGCCTTGAGTTTAGATAGAAACATGTACATCAAAATACGGCTGAAAGCTTGACTTCAAAAGGGGAGTGACCACGTAAACTCTGGGGTTTAGCTTAATAAATTATATTTACAAAAGAACACATGTCAGAAGAATGGTAGTGTAATTCTGGACAGGACAACAAGGGCCCGTTAAAAGTTGAAGTTAAGTATACCTTAGTTTTACCAGACCACTGAGCTGATTAACAGCTCTCCTAGGGCTGGCCCGAAGGATTAGACTTATTTTACGTGGCTAAGAACCAATTGGTTACTTAGCAACGGGACCTACAGCTTATTGTGGAATTCGAACCACATTATAGTGAGAAATGAATTTCTATCACCAGATATAAATTCCTCTAACTCTTCAGCAGCCGGCCGGGGGAATTGAACTCTGGCCCATCGAGTGACAGTCTGAAGCTCAACCGACTCAGCCAACGAAGAACAAGGGCCTGTAATTGAAGATGAAGGAAGCAAATGACGGGGTTTTGCTTGAAGCAACACAATGGGAGCCAGCTTCAAAAGGGCATTGCAAATGATGTAGTGGGGTCACTATGCACACAAGGTGATACACAAGTGCACAGCTGACTACTCCTAATCTGTAATCAAAACACCTATGGTTACTCATCCAAAGTTAGCACTTTAATTAAGGAATCGAGGAATTGCACAGAAGGTGCCTAGACTGAACTCAATTCCAATAGCTCAACTGTTAACAATTTATGTTACACTCCACTTCAATGCTTGGCAAATTAAACATCACAACAATAAAAAGTAATGCTGGTCTTGCTGAAGGTATCTCGCACTATGAAATGGAAAGCAGAAAATTAGTTGGAGATGAAATAAACCTTAAATTCGGCGCTTTACCTTACGTACAAGATGATGTTCCTTGTCTTATGGGGGAAGCCAGCGATAGGGAGGGGAAGTGAATAATTTCGCAACAAAAGGTTACTATGCCCAGACAGCCACGTGTGTAGACCAGGCAGTTGAGTAGGGCAAGGGACAGGACCTGAGTCCTGGATGGGCTGCCAACAGAGTCTAAGATCAAGTGGGTCCTTCCAAGATCCTTTACAGATTCCTGGGATTATGCTTTCATTCCTCACAGCTGGCACTGGTGTTGGTCTCCTGGCAGCATGGCTGAAGGTTCAAGATGGTGGCGAACATATGTTCAATTCAGGCAAGGATTTACTCCTACCGAATTAGCACCTGGAATTTAAGGAGTCTCGGCAGTCACTCGAACAAGAGAAGAGATTAAAGGTTTTCCCCCTAAAGACAGTGGTGAGAGGGGGCTTATAGAGGCGAATTTTGCCTACAGTGGGTCCAACTAAAAATAAATTAATTAATTAAATATTTACATTATTTCTTTTGCTAGATGAGATGGCGTAAGAGAGAGTGATACTCCTGACATCATTTACTTATTTTTTTTTTACTTAATTTTTTTTCTTAACTGAATATCAAGAACAAGGTTCAGATTAAACTGACAGCATGGGAAAACATTTTCAGACTTCAAAGACTTTTATTAGTTTCAATCAATATTGCACTCTCATCAGAAAACTCATGACACTTACACTACCTTAATTTGCAGTGTACAGTTGGGAGCTTAGTCATCAGCATCCTCATCCTCACACACCTTGTATCTTTCAGAGGAGTTAGTGCATTGCTTTCCAAAACAATTACACAGCTTGGTACACACTAAGTTATTTTTGATACATGAACACCTTCTTGAGCAATACTTTTTACAGTTACATTTCATGAGGCCCAGGACAGCTGATGGGGCAGGTGGCCTTAAGCAAAGAATGAGCATTAGCAAGTCCTTATTCCCTACTCTCAGTACCTCCCAACCACTTCCCTCTGGCTGAGGCAGATTTGGGAGAGGTGAGGTGTAAGATTTATCACAACAAGACATGTAGTAGGCACACACAATGTGGGGAATCAGGGTTGCTCCAGTGGGTGGCAACTTTCCTCTTTCCAAGCTTCAAGCTCTGAAGAGATCCCATCTGACCAATCCTAGTTCAACACCCCCGTGTTGTATACAGAACATACAAATCTCTCTAAGGCACTGACTATATCAGGATACTTATCACCACTGGCCAAGAGCTCCTTTAGATTAAGAGTGCTAACGAGCTGGTTGAAGGTCATGATAACTGGATCGTCATCTGCCAGCTTAAGATAGGCATCAGTCCATGTCTTTCTCGAGATACTCACAAATTTGCCTCCCCAGTCAGCACCAGTGAAATTGTGGAACCCAACAAGTCCCTGACTATTTGCT
Source organism: Macrobrachium rosenbergii (assembly GCF_040412425.1). Classification (NCBI taxonomy): domain Eukaryota; kingdom Metazoa; phylum Arthropoda; class Malacostraca; order Decapoda; family Palaemonidae; genus Macrobrachium; species Macrobrachium rosenbergii. The sequence goes on from NC_089748.1 coordinate 74,789,950, forward strand.
CGACCTAAAGCAGCAACCCTTCCCAGGACATCAATCAACCGATGCTTAGCTCCCTTGTCAGTGACAAAATTAGCTTGGTCACTGCAAAGTACACTCTGCAATGGAGTCAAGGATGTGGAGTGGTATCAGTGTGTCCGCCTCCTCATGTTCATGGTATTTCACTGCATCAGATATGAAGTGCGGAGCTGCTGCTCTAGCCTGATTGCCATAAACAACAACAAGCGTCATCTCTGATTGAGAAAAGTCATCACGAACAGCCTTTACAAGATACTCAGCAAGATTTTCTTTCGTCTTGCTGGAGCTCAGCAGTTCCTGTAGTGAGATCCGATAATGGTGTCTCTGCAACATGGGTGAACACTTTCTCCTCTTTGGGCCTGTGCTGGACCTGACAGTCACTGGCTATATTTTGGAGAAGCACTTGCCCAAGGAGTTCAACTGTTTTCTGGATGTGAAAATGGCGTATTTCACATGATGAGCTCAATGCATGCTTCCAAAATAGCAAGTGAAGAAGAAATTATGACAACCTGCAGAGCTCCCAAACTTCCAACAACCTCTAAAGACCAGTAATTCTTTTCTCGGCATAAAAGAGACCACCATGACATTTGCAGCATCAGTATCAGTTTCATGTGCCAGAGCATCATGTACCGCTGCACCTAACCTGTCTGGCATGATCATAAATATATAGAATCTCACTGGCGTTTCTTCATGGTGCCTGCACAAATGTCACTTTTGGCATGTTTCTTGATCAAAGCCTTCGGGTATTTCCCCTGCTTTGTAGGAACAACCTCAATGCCGTTGTTGTGGAGCATCTCTTCATACTTTGAGTTGACTGTGGTCATATCAAGGTGCCGTGCCCTCCTAGCGACATTAACTCTGACTTGAACATGATCAACTGCATATCAGTAATACCTGTCATGAGATTTCTGTCATCAGAGGAGATTGGTGGACAAGTCCTACATGCGTCATGGAGACAATTTGAATGGTAACAGACTTCGAGAGCACTGGCATCTGGATCCTGCAACCCAGAGAGGGCCACCCTGACAGCATCATTAGTATGCTCCTCGATGAAGAGTAAATGTTTTCCCCTTTGGTCTATGTATACTCTGTGGAGTTGTTCTTTGAATCATTTGCACAAAGAAGGGAATAGGCACTTCACCTCCTTCATTCTGGTACAGTCTTTCTCAATGATCGTTTAGGTGCAGACATGAGAGGACGACCTCTTTTGGGTGGCTGGACCTGGGATCCAGAAGTGACTGCTTCAGAATACCTCTTACCCAAACACGCAATATGCCGACTATTTATGAGAGTCATGCGACATATTCGGTGATGTCTTACATGAACAAGTTCATTTCTAGATAGAGAAGATAAATGATCAACAACATGTTGATATGTATTTTCATGATAACCTACTCTTTCTTTCGCTGTCTCTAACAAGACTCAACAGCATTAATATGAGGATTTTCAACTAAACCTTTTTTCCACAAAGTTCATTTTGACACACCACACAGGACTTGAGGTTTGCACTCATGTTCGATAGTTTTCCACTGCTGAGAGTCAAATTCTCAATATCCAACAGAAACAAAGTCGGTTAAGAATCTTGTAGAAAACAGAAAGTCACATACACATTATTTACATAAAGACAATTAGACGCATAGTGAATCAGTCTGAGTTATATCTGGCTCAAATTACACGGCATAGGACCTTAGCTATTTACACTGACCTTAAAATGCAAAAATAACATTACTATTGAACTTAGTGACCCTCAAAACCCGTAAAAAGTGGTATTACTCAATTATATACAGCACTTTTCCGAGTCGCCTTATTTGGGGGGCCCTGGGGCGATGGCACCCCCAGAAAAGGGGGTTGTGGGGGTAAAAATAATTGGGACTGACCCGGATTTGTGTTTTTGGGGTTTTAAAGGTCTCGAATCAAGTGCAAACTAAAATTGGGCAATCATTCCCCACGGGAGTCAAAATTTGAACACGACCGTCTCCACTATTTTGCTTTATTCTCTAAATTTTCTCAGAGAAGCTGCTTCATCGCAGTCATTTCAAAGGACGTTCTCAGGTAACGTATGACTGTTTCTACAAGTGGAAGGGCAGATGCCACCACGTTAACTGCTTAAAAAATTGTAGCATAACCTGATTTTAACAGCAAGCCATATGAATTCACTAAATTCAAATCTTCAATTTTTTCCTCTGTCCATGGAAAGAAATTAAAATAGTAACACTCAATGTTCAGTAAAAATGCCATCTCATAAACATCTTTATATGGAAATCAAATAAAAAAAATGAACGTTAATCACTGAGAATATTCACTAACAGCTTCGGGAAGACTAGATAAGAAGCATTATGTATACACTTTAGCCTGAGGATGACTCCAATCTTTGTTTTCTGCAAACTTTTTTTTTTTTACCATTTTCAGTAGGTTAAAAATCAGTCTCCAAATTGTTTAAGGCACTTTCAAACAAAGGCTCATGAAGAACTACTCGGATCAAAAGGGACTAAAGTCTTAAAACACCTAATAATGTTCAGAACTACACAAACGATTATTATTTTACCATTGCCTAACTATATGAACTTCAATATATCCTCGGGTGCTACTATTTTCACTTTGCTGAGCAGTCCCTCTGCCTCTTGGTATAATTATTTTATCCATCTTTGCGATAAAATTACTAATAAACCTGGTGAGACTTTTCCTCTAAAGCTTCTGTCAAAGCTTCAATTTCAGTTTTACATCGCATCAATAACCCTGATCTCTCAAATGTAAGCATTTCAAACGTTTGTAGATCTGCTTTTCTTTTGCCTTTACTTTGAATTGTCCCCTGAAGTAAAAATTACAACAGGTATCTGGTATTGGTTAACTGCAGGCCACTGGCTATTCCTAAACTGAGGAGCTCATGAAAAGATTTGCTTTCGCACAACAAAATGTAATTACTCACTCTCACGGGATCCAACTGCTATGAACAGTTCTTCAACATCTTGCCTTTACTGTATATTGCTTTGTATGTTCCTGGAAGAGTACTATCTCCCCACTTGAATCATGGAGTGTTTATCGTCGTCACTAACTTAGATCCCCTTATTACTAAGGTAATAATAATAAATACAAAAAAATTCACAAAGTTGATTCACAATGACCTAAAGATTAAACATTCAAAGCCACATTGTTATTGCGGTTAAGAGTACACATTCGATCGACTACAATGGGGTTGGTAACGTGTGCAGCCAACCCTCTACAGAAAATATGCTGACAGCTGTAAAAAAAAGAAGAAAATTTACAAAGAAAATTAAAAGTCAGGGGCTTTATCATTATTCTTTAAGACAATACAAATTAGTGCAGTTTTAGAAAAACGTTTGAGTATACTTGAAATGTGTCTTCATCAACTATTTTACCTATCTAACTTACTAACCGTGAAGTCCCTCCCCTTACAACACCGCCCCCCTCCCGGCTCTTATTTCTCTGGTCCACACAATACCATAAACAAGCATGAGGGCGTCTCCTACTCCAATGCCTTTATGCCACGCCTACCTCTTCCTAATCAGCGATCCTTCCCGCCACTGTGGCGGCACTGTGACATGTATGTAAGTGCTTTCCGCCCCACGTGTAAGGCCTCGGGTCGAGCCTATATGGCATTGCGTTGCAGCATTCAGTTTTAAAGTTTTAATAGATCACAACTGCTAAAGCACATACACTCAAAAGTGAATAAGCAACAAGCTATGATGGCATTATAAGAATAAAATCGTAAGCTGGAACACGAAAATAATGAACAAGAAGAATAAATGTAGGCATGCCAAAGCGTAAAGAACTGATCAGATGAAAAAACCCGGAGAATATGATAGGGTGGAGTCGAAGACACAGAGGCCATCGCCACTGCCAAAATCATCGTACGCATAAACTCGTTTTCCCAATTAGGGAATAAATAAAGCAGGGAGTAGTGGGGTCCGAATGATCATACATTATCGATTCTGTTTAAAATAATCCTGACATAATGCTCACCTTGAACGTGGAAGAAATTGGAGGATGGCGCCAAGGAAAAATAAAAGAAATCCTTCACGAAAGAAAGAATGAATATAAGAAAATTCCTTGAAATTCGTCGTTTTTTATTTACTATCTAAAGTAAAGAACAGTTAGCAATTTCATAAAATATATATACTGTACAGTATATATATATATATATATATATATATATATATATATATATATATATATATATATATATATATATTATATATATGTATGTTTATACTGTATACAATGCATGAAATGTCTGTCATTTCCCCATTGCAAGGGTGATTCCATATGGGTTTTAACCTTTCGTCTCTCAATAAGACTTTTTGGTATCCCTTTGCCATTCTGGCTGCCATCAACAACAGTCGACTAACTACCAGGTAAATATTTCACAATTAGGTTAACAAACGCAACATCGATGATACCCGGCCCTACACACGTTTATGTGCGTGTGTGTATATATATATATACATATATATATATATATATATATATATATATATATATATATATATATATATATATATATATATATATATATATATATATATATATATATTTATATATATATATATATATATATATATAATATATATTTATATATATATATATATATATATATATATATATATATATATATATATAATACAAATACAATATGTATTTATGCAGTATATATAAAAGAGGAACTCAAGCTGTAAATCGTATAAATTTTCTCCGTCTTATCTCTCTAATGCTGCCAAACCTTTTCAACCTGGATCATCCCTATTCAAGGTTTGAACACATAACCTAAGGCGTCAACATTTTCAGCTTCTGGAGTTTCAAATATAACACTGGATATAACCCGCGTAAGTCTGACCGAGACAAGTTTGCAACAATCAAAAAGGGAAATCTTTAAAAAATATTTTCAAATGTCACAACTAAATCTGCATAGACGAGACGAAGATTTTTCTTTCCTGGCGTTCAATATATGGCAAGACCCTGTCTGACACTGTGAAATCATTTCTTGCTGAGATATATATTCTAGTTTCCTATTCGGTCCTCCAGAGAAGATGGATTTGGGCAACGTCACAGGTTCAACTTGGGTGGGGTGTCTAGTCTAAGGTTACACAACAGTCTCTTACGCTCTTATTTATTCATTTGCGATCTCGGCCATTCACAAAAATCTTGCAGTTCCTCGTCGCAACGTAAGTCCAGCTATGAATGGAGACATAAAAGAGGTTTGCATATGAAAAGACAAAGGCAGACATTCACTTTTCATGACCCTCTAACTGGTCATAATAGCCTTCTATTACAAAGAGTTTTTAAGGCTGAATCAAGGGGTTTTTCTGGAGTAAAAAGTCGTGGTATCGTCTTCATCCGTGTAACACTTCATAAGTCTCTTCTGCTATAAAATTCGGCCAGATCTTCCTTCTTTTTATTTTGCATACGTAATTTTCTCAGGCCAAATTCTTTAATAACTTGAATCCCAAGAGAAATAATCAAGAATTGCTTTGATACGTCAATCAAATCATTCCTGGAGTAATTTTATTATGACTCCGTCACTGTCATGTCAAATACACAATTCTGAACAGAGTCGCTACACGAAGGCGTAATATACGACGATCTAAGAAAAAACAATTTGCAATAACGGTTCCAGAAGGCGTCATTACACCTGTAATTACGGACGTTTGTTACTCATTACGCGAGAAAATTACGCCAAGGGACTGTTATAGTATCAAATTACAACTGGAGTTGCATCAAAATGATTTTTTTTGCAGCCAATAAACATTCCATCTTACAAGAAAATATAAGTTTCGAAAACCTGTTGGTGGTTATAACTTCATAACAATGATCTGTTTTTGTAAGTGACGTTTCTAATATTTCTCTAATAAGAAACTGTGTTCAGGTGCAGCAAAAAATATTTCATTTTCTTTTTCACTGTAAATAATAAAACGTGCGACAGCGTAAAAGAAAGAAAACCCAAAAGGTAAATGCGCAGTCGTTAATTATAAAGTAAAAATAGATTATTATGATCAGAGGTATCTTCCCAGGAGAAAAATTACTTCAAAAATCCGAGTGAAAAGGGGAGGGGAGCTCCTTCTATACCTATAAAGAATACTTAATGTCTATTCCTTGCAATTTCTACTGACGCTTTTACAGACTGGTGCAGACTACGGACATTGCTCCGGAAATATCTTGGCATAGTATAACGCCCCAGGCCTCACAATTTCACCAGGAATGTCAAATTTGATAACTCTAGCGTAGCCAGATTTTGGTTAGTCCAACATACCAGTTACTCGTGAATTAAAGAAATCATTGCCTACTTGTGCTATCCGAATCTCTCAGTCTACGTCCAGAAAACGCCACTGACACTATAAGGTTCTCTCTCTCTCTCTCTCTGTTTGCATCTGCGGGTGGCCTGGCTAGACTTAATCTATTTTCCCATGAGTTTTTTATCAGCTCTTGAGAGGCTTAATAGTGAACATCTGCGTGTCTTCCAATACGGTCTCTTGAAATAAACAAAAGGTACATAATATTTAACAAACTTTTATATCAGTGTCTGCAGCTTCCAAGTCAAGTCAATATTCAAGATTTTAAGGAAACACTAACTTTGCAGTTATAAACTCTAAGTACATAAAACCAAGAAGCCCATGTTTACATTCCGACTAAAATCAAGTCCCTGAGTTATGTTAATTAAACGCATGTGTACTTTTGCTGGGAGATTCTTTAAGAATTAAGAAATTTAAAGTTAATTACACTCATACACACTTGAGAGAGAGAGAGAGAGAGAGAGAGAGAGAGAGAGAGAGAGGAAACGTGTAATCAAGGGAAGTAAAAGGCAAATATGGTATGAGCATGGAGTAGCAGGAGGAGAAGAGAAGCGAGGATAAATATGAGCCATGGTCAAAATAAAAAAAAGGAAACGAGTTCTGAGGCGAAAATGAAAACAATAACATGCATGAATTACCAACTAAATAGTGGAAAATATACAAAATTAAAGAACAGCAAATATCCTATGTTCACCAAATCATGATACTGTACTTAACTAAGCACAGTATCATAATTTAATATTTTGAAAAAATGTATATACCATGTCATATAAACAAAAATTATATGATCAAAAGCAAAAAAACCGAAGACCTCAGAAAACGTTTTCTTTAAGTATTTTCAGAAAAAACAGTCGACCGAACCGCCCTTGTCAAAAGGCCAAATTTAGGAATGAAATACACTTAGATTCACCCGTTTAAGTGTTACTATTCATTTTACCCTTATTTTCTCCAAAGGCCGCGGAGAGGACTCGGCATAATGTGCTACCCATGATAAATCTGGCTGATTACAGGCAAAACACAACACTACTACAGCACGTCAGTAATTTACAACTCAAAAGCACCCGCAAGTTAATTTATTGAGTACCAAAACAACTAAAGCTAAGGCTGGAATTATCCTTACAATAATATTTTGATAACATACAAACGAAAGCGGACGCCACAGGCATGCATGTATTTATGAGAACACACACACATATATATATACATATATACAGAGTATATATATATATATATATATATATATATATATATATATATATATATATATATATATATATATATATATATTTATATTTAATACGATTTTAGTTATTAAAAATAGCAGTAAACTCTCAATTAACAATATGTTAGAATTCATACAATTTTCAACAAGATCCACCATGAGAGGTTAAATTTTCGTGTTAATTGAGCAATGACCTTTTAAACACATATTGTAACATAAATCTACTACAATATATATGATAAAAACAAAATATATATATATATATATATATATATATATATATATATATATATGCAGTATATATATATTTAATACGATTTTACAGTTATTAAAATAGTCAATTAACAATTAACATATTTAGAATTCATACAATTTTCAACAAGATCCACCATAGGTTAAATTTTCTATTAATTGAGCAATGACCTTTTAAACACATATTGTAACATAAATCTACTACAATATGTAAAAAAATATATATATATATATATATATATATATATATATACATATATATACACATATATATATATGTGTTTGGACCTATTTCTATTGTGTCTACATGTATGTCTGTGTGTGCATGCATATATATACATATATACACACATATATATATATATAAATATACCCAAGCGCGCGCACGCACACACACACATTATATGTGCATGCGCGTGTGTGTATATTAAGCGCCAGAGAGCGATATGGATGTCAATATGACTGCACGGTATGAAAGCGGATGAGTCATTATAGGAATATATATTACGGGCAAGGAGAGATGATATAAGTCACAAAGGTGAAGAATGGAAAGTACCAGGATATGTACAAGAGACTGGGAAGGGACTTGGATATCTATCGAGGCTAAAGTACGAATGTATGAGGGACTGTTGAGCCATATCTCCTTTCTTAAAGTAAGTTCGTTTGGTGACTGTAAATGGAAGACAAAAAGTTGTTGCAATGAAAATGAACTGCTCTCGTAGTATATGTGGCGACAAAGTAATGAAAGGGTGAGATATGTGGAGATATGTAGAAGTGGTGAAAAGGTTGGCATAGGTGACAGGAAAGATAGTGTGTTTTAAGAAGGTCAATTTATATGGCACGGATGGAATTCAGCAGACTCGGGAAAAGTGTTTAAGTGTACCTGGAGGGAAGAGGAGTGAATTTTCTAGAATGTACTGGATACATAGAGTAAAATGTACACTGGAAAGGTAAAGTCATAGAATTTATAAAGCACAAGGAAGCATGCAAGATAAAGAGGTAAATAGTACAGTATGTGTAAGAGGGTTCGATGCCTTATTTACGGGCCCCTCATTGCACAACTGTATGAAATGGCTAATACCGCATTAGTTTTCAGCATAGGTTTTTAATTCACGATTATCTAAGTAAAATATAAATGTGCCAGTGACCACTGTACTGTCTTTTCCTTGGAGCCACCCACTTTAAAGAGATAAGGCTCTTTGTTGTAATTTGTCTTTCTGTCTCTTTCTCTTTCACACACATATTATATATATATATATATATATATATATATGTATATATACATATATACACATAAACATACATACAAAACCCATACACATAGATGTGTGTATGTGTGTATTTGTCACATACATTGTCCAAGTTTTTATATTCACAAATATTATGCCCCAAATCCTGTTTAATATCCAATTCACCATGCCTCAGGAATACCTTACACCCAAAGGAATTGCAGTTCATAAGTGTTTCGTCACCAGTGGGATTGGAACCACTGCTTGGTTTGGAAACAACGATGTACAGGGACTTTTCACCACTGACCCACCAGTGTGTGTGTGTATGCTTGCTTTAATACAATGACCGTTACATGAACGCTCAACTTTTCGATTTCCTAATATTCTCATACTTGATCTGCAATTATTTTTTTTTGAAATCAGATTGTGAAATGAAATAAAAGAATTTCTCTTCCCCCTCCCAGTCCTTCGAACACGTGTCGGGGAGCATATGCGTCGATCGCTTTGACCCTGACTACAACGAATAATAAAACACATTTCTCACCTCATGCATACATTATTCATGAGGTGAGAAATTTGATGCATTCACTAAAAGTGAAACAGACCCATCCTAATTCTGATAAAAGAATGCTATCCACTATTTGCATTTTTAGATGACATATACATGAAATATTCAAGTTACATCCTCCAGATTTATAGAATTAAATATAGCTTAGCTATGAAATGAAAGCTTGACTTCTCGAGTGCCAAATATTTTTCTTATTTCTAATAAAATATCTTATTTATAATGAAACTCCTTGAAGTCCTAATCAGGATCTACTTAGAAAGGTTTGTGTAAACTCACATTTCTATGCATTAGAAACTAAGCACTCACTGTAAAACTCCAATCAGTTAAATTCTTAGGAAGTTGAAATGCCACAAAAATTAACAATGCTGCATTTTCTTTAACTGACAAGTTCTATGGTACATAGCATTCAAACTTTACCTTTTGAAACTTTTTTTCTCTAAAGCATATTCTATTCCTTGGTGCTGCCTTCATTCGCAAGAAATGGAACAGAAACCTTGTATCACGTTCATTTATGTTTTTCTTACATAATGCAAAGTTTTCATCATATTTGGTCCGTTGCCTGCCATGTATAAATATTCTTTGAGCAGCTTAATGCTTGCTCAAGGTCTAGTATGATACTGCTACTGGACTACCTACTCACTGGAGTGAAAGCCGCTCAATTTATAAATGATACTATAATATACCTTATTTGTGGTCAAATGAACATTACACAGCCTGTGGTCTAGTGCTACTCCTGCAGCAACCAAGAACGAGGCAAAGACACCAAGCGTTGAGTTGTCTTATTCTACAGGGCGAAATGAAGGTAAGTTTTCAACTTCAGTCTTCCAGTGAAATTTCCTTCCCTTTCTCATTTGATAAAACATTCATGTAACTGCTAACACTCACTGAACTGTCGAGATTTGTAATAGAAAAACCCACTTAACCGTTCAGATTTCTAATACAAAATCTCTTAATATTTCTAAAACAAATATCGAAGTCATTATAATTACATATACACCGTACACCCGTTTCCCTTTCTGATACTTATGCTACAAATACCTGTACTTCTGTGACTTGTTTCTACTAAAAATCCCTACTCAACAGTTCCACTGTTTCTGATATAGAGATCACTTTATTGTTTATATCTCTAGTGAATTAAGCCCATCATGATGTTCATACCGAGATAAAATAGCTATATATTTAAATTTCTAATGCAAAAATTCGCGAACTTGGAAGATACAAATACGTTCATCGACAGATATTTGAGTTTAAAAATACCTCTGTATTATTATCAATATTTCAAATTCAAAATCAAGTGTAACCGCTAATATTACCAATGTGACATCCACTTAACCTCTAATGATCCAGATATAAGATTCACTAATCTATTAGTTCAAAACCTACGTTACCAGTCATGTTTTAGATTTAGAACCAATGTAACTATTGATAATCCCGACAGAAAGTTCACTAACTAGTAACCACTGACAACAAATGCGCGCCGAAAACTTCAATATTTCTATCGACAACTTCACTGTCCTGCAAGAAAAGCCGAGAAGTTTTACAGTTGCGGTTTCCATTTCTTTCAATCAGTTTAAATTCAAACCTTACATAATAGTTCAAAAATAACAATAGCACAGGAATAGCTAAATCAAATACACAATTTCGTCATAGAGAAAAGCAAAAAAGAACAGTAATAGAGGAAACGGAGAGGGCTGAAAAAGGCGAGAGTTACAAGCAATTCTCGCGCACATCCGTCAGCCGCTCGTACAAGGTGGTAAATTGCCAGGGCGACCTTATCACTATGATTACTAACTGTGCAAATGGTACTCCCAACGCCATATGTTGTAAGGTGGGGATGGTGGCGGGGAAGGGGAAGGGGCTCTTGTGCGCGTGAGTGGAAGTCAGGCGAGATTTTTATCCCAAAGGCAAATCGTGGTTACCTCCTTGTAATGTTTATTCCACTGTTTATAATCTCCCTATCCTTCATTCGGCTGATTGCTATCTTGAGTCTCTGGGGGTTCCCAATAAGGAGTTAACGGAAAAATTTGTTATTTTGGTGATAATCACATTAGAAACCAATCTTCAGCTGATTCGCAACCAATATTAACTGGCGAAAGAATATGGCAGTAAGATCAGCTAATCTATATAATTTTTTTTTTTACTTCCACATAAAGAACTCTAGCATTCCCTCCCACTTCCCGAAGGGCTGGCTGGCATAATAACACTGAAAATCTAAAACATTCGTAGCATAAGGAAACTCTCATCCACCAAATTTCAACATCTACTTTCCAGATTTGAGATCGTGATCATTATCCCCAAATAAACTGTAACTACTTCGCAGTTCATGTGTGTGTGTGTGTGTATATATGTATATGTATATATATATACATCACGTATGTGTGTGTGTGTGTGTGTGTGTGTGTGTGTGTGTGGGTAATTGTAATAGCCACCAATCGAATCCTGTTACGGGCGAATCCTGTTAAGGACATCAGGAATGTTTCATACTCTTACATTTGAACCTGGAGCTTTGTACAGACAAGCGTATCTAAGCAGAATCAAGGATTCTGGTAAAAAGTGACTAGCACATTCTATATATATATACTGTATATGTGTATATATATATATATATATATATATATATATATATATATATATATATAATTGTATTTCATATATATATACACACACAGCAATACCCCGTTTCCCATGACAAGGGGTGATTCCTAAGTAGCGAAAAGGCATTCATCACTATCAAATTCAAACCTCATCGGATGAATCCTGGATGAACCTCGACCAAAAAACTTACACAAAACTAGCCACTTCATACACAAAACGAATTCTCACCAAAATTCGTCGAAATGCATTACGCACACTGAACTTTACCTCTATGTACTCTTGTGTGTAGATGTAAAAGGGTACCTGCGTCTACTGAAATAAAAAAAAAAGTTAGGACCTCACCACTAAAAATGTCAAAGGGCATATGGTAGTGGTCATATATATACACACATGTATAATATTACATATATAATATATTCACAATATAAATATATATATACATATACATATATATATATATATATATATATATATATATATATATATATATATATATATATATAATATATATATATATATATATAATATTACTGCCAGCGACAATGACACGTTCTAGAAGACAACGGGACCAGTCACTGGGTCAGCTCATTTCTTGGATGAGTCACGCCATGAAATGCCATACGCCGAAATATACACTCACTGAACATCTGATGGGTAGGTCATAGGGATACCAACCTCATGCGGATATTTATTTGCATAGAAACGTAGAGGTAACACCTTCCAGCAGCACGTAATATATACACATATATATATACTGTATATATATATATATATATATATATATATATATATATATATATATATATATATATATATATATAAACTATATACATATATATATATATATATATATATATACACACACACAATACATTCATATATACTATTATTTGTATTGTGCATCAAATCCACTATTTCATGCAAGTGGGAAAATCAAAAACTCATTAAATAGTTGAAATACATCTTTCCCTTTGACAACTGATAATTTTTTTTTTTTTACGTAACAATTGAAATTCTGACACAAGTTAAAGTTAAAGAAAAGCAGATTATCTTTACAGTTGAAACACTGACGTGGTCAAAGGTGCTCTTTCACAATCTTTACCATTTTTTCACAACATCCTTAACTTGACCACATAATACTACTGGATAAACGCTAAAGGCGTAGCGTATAAATCCAGTGCAACCAAAAAATAACATTCTTGAATAAATCAATAGTGATTTATTTCAAGTGCCACTGAGTTAGCTGTTTTTCGTATGAATATAATCCCATATATAGGGCAGTAATTAAGTTAAAACGAAAAGATGAGAGTAACTGCTGGAGAGAGAGAGAGAGAGAGAGAGAGAGAGAGAGAGAGAGAGCACCCATGTATTCACCGCGTAAAATTACCTTCCCCAGATTGACTTAATTTTTCTTCCTTCATGACCCTGGGTCGGCATTATGTTGCAAAGTCGGGCCGCGTTGCAAAAGGTTGCACACAACGAAGATACTCCTAATGATGCAGGGAATGGAGATTATAATTCTCCAAAAGTAAATCTCCTCCCCCCCTCTACCCCAACATCTTGGGTGAAAACCACCTGTTCCTTGTTCATCTGGCTTCCCCATTACAATCTCTCCTGTGGTCCCAGGGTCTTAGCCCTTTCAAATGGATACACTCCGTTTCTCTATCTATCTATCTATCTATCTATCTCTATATCCATCTACCTATCTATGTAAGCACACACACATGTATATGTGTGTATGCATGCATATTTTAAAACCTTAAGTCTCTACGACTTTCACTTCGTCCTTTAATTCTTTAATAATTCTTGTTTTTGTATTCTGTTCGCGTGTCTGCGATTCCTACATATATGAGAACTTGGATACGGTACATATGTATTAGATAATGTATAAACAAGCACAAAGAGAATGAGAGGATTCGACGAAGGTGGCATGTACAAAATAAGAAAGAAAAAAAAAAAGACTTCTTATTACACGAGGAGCTTTTAATTTCCTAGTAACAGATACATAAAATGATAAAAGGTGCCTGAGGCAACGCCGAAATTCGGGGCCACCCAAGAAGCTATTCATGGTGGTAGGAAATTGGTGATTTTGACGCTTAGACATTATTTTGTCCTAATTTCGGCCGGGTCAGAGATGGGATCTAATGCATTTAACTATTACAACACGACAGGGTAATTACTTTTCCCAAGTTGCTGATGACAGCGAATGGCTCAGTTCCGCTGCTGCAACTACAGCTTCTAGGCACTCTAACAGACGGACATAAAGCGTCGCAAAAATCAATACGAGTATCATGCAATTTATTAATATAAATCAATATTCTGATTTTCTGCATTGATTATACAGTTTATGTTATTTGCACGGTTTACTATTAAATTTAACAAATACTCGTATAAGAGAATAAGCATGTCATTCTTAACTGATATATTACTGCATTCATGTTTATTACTGATATGACACTGATCAAAACTGCATTCGTAAGACTAACACAAAACAGGTACTCTTTTATAGAAAATTAAGTTTTGATCATTCCCTTCATACCGGACAGTTAATTTTTTTGTTTATTCTTTCCTAGCTGAATCGTTTATATGCGTAAAAATACTAAGCATTTCACTGAATTTGTCTTGAATTTCTTTTAACGATACGAGATTGCTGGATACCCAAAGTTATTGTTTTTTTTTATATGGAATTGCATAAAACACAAGGTACTCTTCGTATTTAACAAACCAACCAGCGTAAAACTCACCCCTTCCCTCAAAAGAAAAAACTGTTTTGGATTGTCCTTTATTTGATTACGCTTGCACAGAAGAAAAGAATAAAGAAAGACTAAAAAGTACCCTATTCCTGAGAAATGACAATTCTGCAACTCCACCAAAGATATCTCATGTCATACACGAAATTTAATCATTGGTTCTTGTCATGAAAGGGTTTTGCTTTTACTTGTAATATTTCCTTTTCCTTTCCAGATGGAATGAATGTTTTGCACAGGATATTGCTAATTGCACCTACACAATGTAACGCACCCAGTTCTCCAAAACCCCGAACTCAGCAAACTCCAATCTCTCCCCACCCGCAAGAAAGAATAAGAAGAAAATAAAAGAAAACTGCCGTTCCCAATCTCCCATTAATCGTCTAGATAATCCCAGATAAATTCTCGCTTTATCTCTCTGCACCGTTGGACCATCAGCAACTCCTTTTCCACTCTGAAAGCGTCAATGGAAACGTGGCGCAGTTAAGCGAGACGCGTTAATCAAACCAGGTGCTTCTATCTTTCTCATTAACGGATGTTGAATATTTTCAGCCGAAAGAGGAAGAGGCGCTTTCAGGAGAGAACCAGGCGCCAGGGATAAGATGATGAGCATTCTACTTAAATTTGGGTGGGATATCATGGAACAACAGAGAGAGAGAGAGAGAGAGAGAGAGAGAGAGAGAGAGAGAGAGAGAGAAATAAAATACACCCAAATAAAGAAATAACAGAATGTGTGGCAGATGCAGATTGGCTTTCTATATTTATTACCATTTGAAAGCTTCACTGCTATCCTATAAACGGCGATTTAACTGAAAATAGATCAAAGGTTTATTTCTTATTTTTTACAATAACAGCAAAACCCACAGCGTGGGGAATTAGAAAAAGCAAGGAAGCAGTCACTGCCACATTCACCCTCCAACTGTTGAAATACAGTAGCGCAATCACCCTAATATAGCATATAATGACATGATTTCTGACTGTTGTTTAATAAAACACATTAATTTAAGAAATAAGTGCGCATTGAATTTAACCCAATGGTGTTCCTGATTTAAAATAATTCACAGGATCCCTCTGCACTTTAGATTTAATAGTAAAAACGAATACTAACGGTGGCCTTGGTAATTAATTAATTTACTGAAACCAAATCCAAGATTATTATAATATTCCTTAGATGGACATTTTGGTGTTCTGAGACGGTAATTTCAATTATTATATAAATAAAATGCGATAGTAAAACCTGAATATGAATCTCTAACATCTTATTTTCTTCTAATTGTACTTGATAGCCACTATTTTTTTTATGTAACAGTATCTAAGAAATCGTAGTCATTCTAGTCACAAAATGTGATTATTTTTGTTTTAGAATTTCTCAGGATATCTTAATATCAGACGTCAAACTCACTCTCTCTCTCTAAATACAAATTACTGTCTCGTCTTAAGAAAAACAACGGAAACAAAAGCTACTTTTGATCAATCTTGTTCAGCCTGGATGGTATATATAGACATGCCTTATAAAAGTAATTTTATCAACAAACAGTAATTTGAAAAAAAAAATGCTGATTCTATGGATTCATAAAACGTGTAACAAATAAATTTCAGTATATACGCCACTGGAGTTGGAGGTCATCATAAATTTAAACTTTACTTGTAATATAAATTCAAGCATATTAAAAGTATGTATGTATATTATATATACAGTATATATTATATATATATATATATATATATATATATATATATATATATATATATATATATATATATATATATATATATATATATATAATTTCAGAATCTACGAAAAAAATAAAACTCAATATATTGAATAGATCTTCGAACTAAAATTGGAATTAAAAAAGCAAAAATTAGTTCTGCCAGTGTCGTCTGCTAAGAAAAAACTTGCACTGCATCCGGGAATTGAGGATATCAACTTTCGAGGGCCGCAGTCGTGTTTATCTCTCGCTCTCTAACTGACTCTTTCAAAAATGCTTTTTATAACAAGTGAATGTTGCATACCGTATTCTTTGGTTACCAGTTACTACTCAGTTAGGAAAACGTCACATATTCCGGCTTACAGTTACTGGTCTATGAATACAAAATGTTTACTATTTACGGCTTTTGAATACAAAATGTTTACTGTATAAGACTTGGGATACAAAACGTTTACTGTATAAGGCTATGGGATACAAAATGTTTAAAGGTTTGTGAATACTAATAAGGATATTGTGTGGTTAGATAAGAAATACTTCAGTGCGCAGCAAAAGTTCAAAGAGATTTGTCTGGGATATGTACTGTAGATTAGCCCATTAGTGAATGGTATGAAATATTAAAGATTTGATATTTATGAAAAAGTGCATTATGGAGGGTTGCATGAAATGTTATTTTTAAAAATTCACTTAATACATGATAAAAGAAAACTTTACAGCAGTCCACAGAAAACCCCCTAACATAGTCTTATGCTTTCCTAAACTTCAAATAATTCCAGTTTTCGCTCACACTACTACCTTTGGAACCTGACCATATTGATAAGCGAGGAGAGGACTCAAATTTCCAATCTTCACTGCATGACCTCGCGTATGGTTCGAAATAAGCTTTAGGAGTGAAAACATCTTGCAAAAATCTATATCTGCCAGGAACAAGAAATGCTAAATATCCAAATAGAATACACATACATACATACATATAAATATGTGTGCATGTACGTATGTGTGTATATATATGTGTGTGTATATATATATATGTATGTATATATATATATGTATATATATAATATATATATATATATATATATATATATATATATATATATATATATATATATATATATACACAGTATATATATAAACACCAATATGTGGACATGCTGATTTCTTAGGGGTTGGGCGAAGTAATAAGAATGAATAAGGACCTGAGAGTAGATGTGTTGGGTATCGGAGCCTCGATGGCACAGTCGGTTACAGCAGCAGCTTCGGAGGTCTGTGGCGCGGGTTCAAATCCGCAGCCGACTGATCAGAGAGGCGGACACTTTGCTATCCGTGTAGACACCCCGGGATTATGTATGTAATCAACGGATAGGTTTGCTTAAAAAGCAAATGGGTGTTACAGACTAAATACACACACAAAACAAAGCCACTACAACATCTTCTAAAAACATAACAAACATCTCACACGTCTCGAACTCTCGACCTACCCGCGCAACAACAACTCGCTGCTGGGAGAAAGGGCGTTGGGTCTGGTATGATACATGTAACATACGCTACCGGGGTCTAAGCGATGTCAGGCAGGGCAGCCGATCGAGACTACGGTCTACCCCCAAAGCCAAATCAAAAGTCCTTCAAAAGAAGGCATCGTGCTTACCCCATACAAAAATGGGAAAAAAGCACGTTAAAAGAAGAAGAAGAAGTAGATGTGTTGAGTATCAATAATATATCGAGTTTCTTTGAAGACTGGTAGCACACAAACCTTAATTTCCAGTTCCACAGGCTACTGGCCTAAGTGTGTTAAATGATCCTGAAAATAACAAGCCTCACCATAACTATTTCACTTTGTGGAAACCTCGAGACCGTTTTGAAAAAATGCCCTAGAAACTGGAATTAGTAAGACTACCTGCAAATATTTTGCTTTATAACTTTCTAACATTGCGTGTTGGTTAGGTGAAACTGAATATTTTTTTTTATGCCTGATGATATAAGGCAGCAGAAACGTGCTCTTATCTATTACTCAGTATGGTATCTATTCCTTACACCAAAAAGAAGTAAATGCGTAAAGCAGTAAACTGCTAGTAAATTTATAAAATAACCCAGTAGTTTACCTTTTTAAAGTTTTTTGGAATATATTGGCGTTTTTCTTATGTAAAGAATCCATTTATCACTTTAAATGGATACATGCTCAAAAAGTTAATTGGGGTAAACTATACTACAAAGGAACCCTCAAATACTGAAAACTACTTTTTTTTTTACATTTAAAACGACTCAAGCCTTCAGGAACTTTGCTATGCCATTTGTATTAATAAATTATAACATAATATGACTACGAAAGACATGAACGTTAATACAGACTACGATAAAGATGTACAAATTATCAAGCTAACTTTAAACCTCAGTAGCACACACTGTTGCTACCAACAACCAGAAAACCAGGTTAAGAGTTGGTAAAACTGTTTCTGACATATTTCATCACACTGACATTAACATGTGGGCACTGGAACAACATCCTTTAAGGACAAAAACTTGTTTCCCAATGGGACTTAAGGGAGGTGGTAATTCTT
>NC_089748.1:74811649-74834149 GCF_040412425.1 Macrobrachium rosenbergii
TCACCACCCGGGACTCTTCCCCTTCCTCACTTTATTCATGATGTACCACAAGCGGAATGGATGGGCGTGGATGCTGCAAGATGGACCGAGGGGCAGAGGAAGAGAGCATGAGTGGATAGCATTGTGGATGGCTCTGGCTGAGAGAGAGAGAGAGAGAGAGAGAGAGAGAGAGAGAGAGAGAGAGAGAGAGAGTTGGAAAAAGAATGAGAAAAAAGGGGGAAGTCAGTTCGTCTCTTTTCTATGCCTTTTGCGGTGTGTTGCGATGCCCTGCGAAGGTTCTGGAGGCCACACCTTTCAATATACGACGGCAAGTGCAATGCGACTGGAAGGCCGTGCTCCGCCTTCGTTCTCTAAAACATATAACACTGCAAAAATCCATTTTAATGCCTAAGGGTGAACATTTAAGTGACTTGAATAAGTATTTTTCAACTTTATACAATTTTCATTTCAACATTTACAGACCTCTTAATTTACTGGCTTAAAAAAAAAAACGCTTTTATTTTGGTACCTCATGATAATTGTAATTTCGGGAAACAAAAGCCAGAAATTTAAAATATACCCCAAGAAATTAAGAAAAAAAAAAACATTAAACCAGGGACCAAAATATTCCCGTCTCCCATGAAAACAAATCGAGACTATGAGAATTATATGACACCATTTTTCCAAAACTTCATACAAGTGAGAGAGAGAGACAGAGAATGGAATATATATATAATTTTGGCTAAAGGCCAAGCGCTGGGACCTATGAGGTTATTCAGCGATGAAAGGAAAATTGAAAGTAGAAAGGTTATAAAGGTGTAACAGGAGGAAAACCTCGCAATTGCAATATGAATCAATTGTTAGGAGAAGGTGGAAAGTAAGATGGAAGAAAGAGAATATGAATGAGGTATAAAAGGAATGAAAGGGGTTGCAGCTAGCCTACAGTGCACTGCATGCGGCGCACTGACGGCACTAGCCCCCGAAGCGGAGAGAGAGAGAGAGAGAGAGAGAGAGAGAGAGAGAGAGAGAGAGAGAGGTACAGTGCATAATGTCCTTTATTTACTGTAATGTAAGTAGGTGTGAACCTATGTCCTGTACATGGCAAGGAAGTGATGAGTGAAATGGCTACAGGGCCAAAAAAGGAAACAGCTTTATAGCCACATCTATCTTGCTGACATTGTAGACACACTTACTACAAGTAAACACTTCTCTTCAATGATGTTTTGCTTGCAAATTTGTTCAAAAGAAAAATTATGAAAATATATCTCCTTGAGGATGGAAATAAAACTTTCTCCAATTGTTACTTGCTAACATATTTTTCAACTACCGAACATATACAGAAATACCAAACTACTGAATCTGGGGGAATCTTTCCCTGTAACTTGCAAATTAAAATCTTTTCAGTTTCTCTTTATTCGCCAAGTAACTTGTGAGGTTTAGGAGGAAAATTAGGATGAAAACATAATATTGTTTATGAACTATACGCTCTGAAACTATTATTAAGGCAACATGTTTCACATAAACAAGCACATCATGAAAAGCATCTGCCTCAGGACAACTATTCAGATGAATTGAAGGAAAACCATCTTTTTTCTCTGATCAAACAATATGGTGTCTAAAGTACAAAAGAAAAACCAATGGGAGAGGCAGTGTCAAATCCTTTATCAACGCAACTCGGACATTTCATTCTTTGAGGAAATGAGAAATATAAATAAATCTTCGCAAACCAGCTGATACCTAAAGTATTTTTCCCGAAAGAACAACATGCAAGATTTTAGTATTTACGTAATACATGTCTTTAGTTGGAATATTTAGCTGTTCTATTCCGTGACCTCTCATATGTTTAAGTGTCACGATCCGTGCTTTAAATAAAACAACAATATGTACTAACTTACTTCCGTGTTGAGATACTTCCAGTTCTCCTGAACATCAACTGGACTGCACGCTGTATCAGTTGTTATGAAATGCTGTGGACTCTCTTTGAACTCGAGACAGGCTGCACTTTACTCCGTCTGTGCCAAGATTCTGCAGGCTTGCTTAAGTGTGTACCGAGTGTTTACATAATGCTAAATATATGTAGGGACATTAACAGTTCTACAAAATCTGTGCTCAGATACTGACTACTCCCTTAAATCTTTGCTGACACACTGTCCACACTTGAATGTGCGTTCAGAGGTACCAGTGCTCCCTCTTACATCTTTGCTCCAGAATTTGCCAGCCTCTTGAATATGCATTGGAACCATGTCTACTCTCTTAAATCTATTTCTGGTCACTTTTCATCAGCCATCACAGGTCTGTGATGCATTTGTTCTGTTGAACACATGCTAGAATGCATCTATTTATATATATATATATATATATATATATATATATATATATATATATATATATATATATATATATATATATATATATATATAATATATATATTATATACCTGTACAAGACAGCCCACTCTCTTCAATCTATGCCGGTAGGTTGATTGCTCTCTTAAAATCTGAGCAAGTACGTGGTCTACTCTCCTAAATCTGCGCTGGAAAGCTGATTTGTCTTCTACCCCATTACTGTCCAGAACTTTTTCTGCTTTTTAAAATCTTCTCTCTTCAATCTTTGTTAGAACGTACCTGCACTCTTAACCCATGCAGGGTTGTGAGCAATCTCTTAATCGCATTAAGACGTTAGCTGCTCTTTAACTCTACGCTGAAATACTGTCTATCTCCTTGAATATATTCTGAACTGTTCATAATCTCTTGAATCTGTGCTAGAACGTTTCCCATTCTTTTATCGCTATAAATGTTACCAGATCTCTGTGAGGGGACGTTATGTATTTTCTATATGGGCTAGAATGTTTTTTATCAAGGCTGTGACCATTAAAGACTGTTTTCTTGCCTTTTCTCCACGAAACACTATCTTATTTCCATTTCTTCAGATCACTACAATTATGTTTCATTTATTCCACTACTTATTTCTTAGCCATTCATATTTTACCTGTTTAGGTACAAGCAATACCATTCATATTTACATACAAACTGGACAAATCTACCTGAAAAGTGAGAGGCGCTCAGTCAAATAATCCTCTAAAATTAAGTCTTCTCTCTTGAACTATATATTCAAGGTAAACCAAGAACACTCTGAACAACTATAAAACACCTTATCGAATAATAAACGGTCGAATTTCACTTGGAATTTCTTACTCCACGTTTTATTTCAAATCACACTTTGTCGACAAGACTTACAGTTTCAGTTACAATGGCAAGAGAATAATAAAACGCGCCTCATCCCTCCATAAACTCCTAAATTTTATAAGATCAACATATTCTTATAAGTTTATTGCAGAAACTCTCTCTCTCTCTCTCGCACTCATGGGAATGAAATGATTATGTAGGGGTGTGTGTGTGTGTGTGTGTGTGTGTGTGTGTGTGTGTGTGTGTGTGTGTGTGTGTGTGTGTGTAATATAGGAAAGTAACTAAATATAGCTTAGTATCCGATGTAAAGCCATATATGAATGCAAATACTATCTAAGCAAATTTGTGTTTGTCTAAGTGACAGGAACTCAATTTGAACAATGAATCGTACGGATGGTAAATTAGAGACATTTACAACGAGCAGTACCTCCAGAGGCAGCATGCTTCCTTACCTGTAAGGTTCAAGTGGTTTCAAAAACAACAATCCTCCGGTAGGGGGGTTAGTGCCGTCAGTGCACCTCACGAGGCTCACTGTAGGCATTACTCAAGTTTCTTTGCAGCGTCCCTTCGGCCCCTAGCTGCAGCCCCTTTCATTTCCTTTACAGTAGCCTACTCCCGTCCAAATTATCTTTCTTCCATCTTGCTATCCACCCTCTCCTCACAATTATTTCATAGTGCAACTGCGAGGTTCTCCTCCTGTTACACCTTTCAAACCTACCTACTCTCAATTTCCTTTCCAGCGCTGAATGACCTCATAGGTCCCAGCGCTTGGCCTTTGGCCTAAACTCTATATTCCATCCCATTCCACAACGAAAACTATTTAACACTGCTAAAGCATATCAATACATAAAAAAAACTCCACTTCTAGGATTTTAGCTAATAATACAAAAAACTCCTGACAACATAAAAGCAGCGAGGCCCGCTCGGGACTATCGACAACACAGTTCATAAAGCCCCAATCCAAAATCACGAGAAGATTGCAAATCAGAACCGGTGAGAATTTTGGCACCACGAAAGCCATGAAGTTGAAGAGAGAACGAGATACCTGATGATAAGAGAATCGGATGAATTATGTCACACGCGGCAATTCCAGGGTTGCTGAGGCAGCGGCGTCTCTTCTCTTCATTTTACAAGAAATGCCCGACTGCGTCGCCGAGCTATTCGATATCCCAAAAGGGACATATAATTACCGAAACGAGTAAATCGCTTGCCCAAGTACAGTGCAATTCGGTGGCATTCGATTTCAAAGGGAATTCAAATATTGTGGACAAATTTTCGGAACTCGTTTATGTTATGTTGTGATTGCTTTGTGCAATCAAATCGAGATCTACGAGTTTTAAATATAATAATAACGGCTTTCATTCACGACAAACAAAAGCTTTATCACTATATTCTTATGACTCCAAAATATTGCAAGCTGAATGCGAATTTATATGTGAATTACCAGATTTAATAAGAAATGTCAAAACACATCGTTTAAGTAAACAAAACTAACAAATGCACAATGTGACAAACAAATACATTTCTCTAAAGAACAGGCTGAACTTTTCTTACATTGAAACATAAAATATATACGCACCACTCAAATAAATCACGAGCAAGAAATGCAAAAACATCGTTCACAAAAGACGATCTGTAACCTCTAAAACATGTTTAAGAAATAAAACATTACCAGAGAGAGATAAAACTAAATTATGATAAGAGGTTGCTCTGTGTGTGTGTGTGTATGTGAGAGAGAGAGAGAGAGAGAGAGAGAGAGAGAGAGAGAGAGAGAGAGAGAGAGAGAGAGAGGTAACTCACGTTCTAATATATTTCAGCCATCACCTCGAGGGAAAGTAAGTTCACTCGAGCATATGAACTAGAGCGGGTTCTATTTCTCAGCCGCAGTTTCATCCCAGGCACGAACATAATTCTGGAGCGGTCTTACAGTCATTAATACCTTTGCCATCTTAAGCACTTGCTTCCAATAACGGTCATCTAAATCATCTAAAGTAATGCTACTATTTTTAAAACTACACACAAAGTATTGATACTTTCATTTCCAATATTACCATCTGATAGAAGGACTATTTAAAAAAATAGTTATTCAAGAAAATGTGAGCTATTATTGAAAAATATCAGTTGTCTGCCTTATGAAACGCATCAGGTTCGAATGGAGGACGTTTAAAGAGAAACCTGGATGATGATGATGACAACGATCTTAATCAGCATTATTACCTTGGTAATAGCCTGCCGATCCTCTAAGAGAAAATAAGATTTGTACACTGAATGTGGTACTGTACAAACGAAGCTCATTTTCTTATAGCTCAGGTCTCATAAAACGAGGAGATAAGAAATATGACTCATATGAAACAATCATATTTTAAAAAGGTTTCTAATACATACATACATCCTTACATACATACATACACACATACATGCAGAGTAGATGATATCAACTTTCTATTTAAGGGAAACCTTTTTTAAGTATTGGATAAACTACAATAAAACATCTATCATTCAATAATTATTTATCCTCACAATAGCCGAGTCATGCAAAACCAGTTTAACAACTTTTTAGGGCTAAGACTTACAACACAGATATGTTTTCTGGCAACAATTTTGGTAAAATACAAGGGAAAATAACCATCTAAGCAGCAAATCGATGCATTTCCATTTTTATAACTTCTGTACTATTCACTGAACTCTTCACAAATGATGCTCGGACTCTTTTTTTTAAGAATTAAATATACGCTGTCTCAATTCAAATTCTTAGATAATCATTGAGACAAGTAATCTGAGAGTATTAATAAGCAAATATGTCCCCTATCGAATTTTAATCAACTTCTCTCTGAGAGCATTCCGACTGATGCAATGTCCAGGAAGACACCATTATGGTTTTCGCAATTATAGATAATTCCAACAATATTTAACCGACAAGATGTATCCTGCGTTTAGCGACGAAGAGATAAGATAGATGAGCATTTAAAACTGAAAGCGCAGAAGATGCTTGATAGTACGCAACGTAAATAGCAATAAAATAGATTGAAGTACTCTGACTAATGAGATGATTATCCTTTCTCTTGCGTAGATAATCATACGATTCCAGATACACAGAGGTAAAAACTGATAGAACTGCATGAATTGGAAGGAGGATTTGCATTCTTGGTAAACTGACAGACTCTCTCTTTCTCTCTCTATAATTTACGGAAAAAACACACACATACAGTATAATCCTTCTCTGTAACCTATAAGAAAAGCGAACATATAAAAAATGCGCACACCCATACATGCAGGAGACCAAAGTGTCTATGAAAGAGCTCAAAGATACAGCAAAAAACCACCTATCGTGAAGTTAGTAACAGAATCATACCTCCGTACAAAATGGATGCCTTACGAACTGAGCATCTGAAGTACGTTGGCATATAAAGTACTCTCTTCTCTACAGCACCAGTTAAAACTTTAACAACTGAACCACAACAATAGAGATAAAATTAACAACTGAAGAACTGAAACTGAAATTAGTATAACTCCAACCACTGGACCACTGAGATGAATATAATATTAGTGTGTGAACCACTGAAGTATAAAATCAGCAGTTGAACCTATCGGCGCTGAACTTGGACTTAAAGGGCATTGGGAGTATAACTACTCATCTCAGCGGGATCGAAAACAATGGATTAGACATTAATGTCTGTCATTTTTTACATTTCATCTTTCACCCCTTCTCAACACTCCCCCTTCCTATCACTTGGACTTACAGGGCATCAGGTGTGTCACTATTCATCTCAGCGACCTCAAAAACTATGGATTAGACAATAATATCTGTCATTTCTGACATTTATTTTTCACCCTTTCTCACCCAACACGACCCACCCTCTTATCAGGGCTGAACTTGGAATTGAAGGGTGTCGGGAGTGTCAATATTCATCTCAGCAACCTCATAAACTAAGGATTATAGACTAATATTTGTCGGTTTCTGTTATTTTTATGTCAACCCCTTCTCGCCACCACTCCTACCCCCACCCCCTCTGGTGCCAATGATGTCTTACCCCACCCCTCTGCTGCCAATGATGTCTTACCCCCCAGTATTCTTTTCCAGATAGTAAGTCATATGTATACAAGTTTCATTGAAATTGCTCGATGCGTTTCAGTTATTCTGGAACACACACACATATTTATTTATAATTATAATATATATAATTATAGAGATAGATAGATAGATAGATAGATAGATATTTATAAATAAACATATATATATATATATATATATATATATATATATATATATATATACATATATACATATATAATATATATAAAATTGTTTTGCCGTAACATGGCGTAGCTCCAGATGTTAACCTCGTGGTTAACAGCAAGTACTTTGGAATGAGTTGCTACCATCCGGCCCTCCATTACCTAGGTTGTAACCCCTTCGTCTACTAACTTACAGGCACATAATTAAATGCTTAGACAGGACAATGGCTTTCAGTAAATGAGCCTAAACCGTTTTTCTGTTGGCAAGTCAGCCGAGGACCTTTAGTGCCCCAGATGGATTTTTTTTCCAGAATGTAATAATGTATTTCTGTATGCCGCTAACAAAAAAAAAAAAAAACTTTCATGAACAACCACAATTACAAGTAAGAACCAGCTCTCAATCGATGCGCAAAAAACACATAAACAAAAAATGGACCCTAATGTCCTTTTTCATTCTAACAGAGAGGAAGACAAACATAAACGAAGGATGGATAAAGATATGGATAAAATAAAACAACAACAAAATCTGTTACTCAACATCACTGCTGGGTGAAATTTAATTTCGCGAAGATTCACACTGAGTTGTCAGATATACGGTCGACGTGCATGGGGTTTAAATTCCTTATTAGTCGAGCAATTCAAATGGAAAAAAAAAATATTGGTTACGCCAGAAGATTCGAAATTACCAACTAATTTACTCTTTATGACCGACTCCACTCACTAATTTCAATTAAATCAATCAATATATTAAGACTGTGAAGGGTTAATGTAAAACCTCTTTCTAACTTCGTTTTCGGAGGGTACAACATTTATTATATCATCAATGTATCTGTATAAATATTCTATCTGTTGAATATTACTGACTTACGTAAAAACCATTCACATGAAAACACCTTCAGAGCAAATATAGGCTGACATAATTTTTCAAATTTATTATTTAATAATGCAGTACCTAACCTTTTAACAAAACAAAATCCTAACGAAATCTTCAAGAGCATAAAGTCAGTTAGTAAATAAAGCACATTTGCAAAGATACACGGCAATTCATCATTACGATCCGATATGCACAAACCAACTTGTAAGGTAGGCGCACACTAACCTTCCTTTATAAATAGGTAACCGATATAAAGGTATAAATGAGGATAATTTTGACCCTTATATATGACCATGAACCCTGAATCTAAACATACACTGAATCCTCTTGGACCATAAATGATATATGCAAGAAGACTGAAGTCTTTATCTTTATGTGTGTGTGTGAGTATATATATATATATATATATATATATATATATATATATATATATATATATATATATATATATATAAATATATATTAAAATTACAGGGCTTTAAATAATTTTAACACCGGTGTAAGGCTGACACACATATTGGGGCACAAAGACACATTCAAGTTCTTAATGCTCACAGACGGAAAATGGGCTCATAATGATACAAATAAGTATGTATGACCTAGAAACTGTCAAAATGACCCTGGACAAGCTGAAAACGTATCCAACTTCATGCTGCAACAAGTCAAAATTTAAAAACTACGATGAATGCAAGCAAGGTTATTGGGAAAAAATAAAGACTTTGTGGATGGACGGGTGGACCAATGGACCATGAGGCTCATTCAAAAAGCCTGCTGACTCAATCAGGAGGCAGCGTTTCGAATGACTCGGCACCAAAAGACAGTCACACGAAGACAAACAAACAGCGATTACAGTAATAACAACAGCAGTCATCGAATAAGAATGCAGAGACCGGCTCCTATTCTATGATAATATCACCAAAGCCGGAATTTCCCCGTGGAAACTGGTGATCAGACTAGGGAAATTAGGTTTTCCTTTTTTTTCGTTTTTTGAAGAAAATAACACTGCTTGTGACGGTCTTCCATTTCTAGTTTCCTGTAACATCATTACTATTCAAGCTTTATATACATTTTCACAGACTGATGTTATCAACGTAAAATTGCTTTAAGAAATACATATCTTGCAGTGCTAGTGTTGGAATCATGAAGCGAGAAAATATTGCCAACAACAATAAGATCAAAGCTTGCCATTAATTTATAGTGTGTTTGAGAAAGAGTATCAAAAAATATTCATAAAGGATGAGTAAAATGTTTCTTCAAGATTTTCTTTACAGAAGCACAATTTTCTCTAAAATACATAATTATTACATACCATGTTACCGTGATTTCGAAATGATCATTTGTTACACCTGAACATTTGCCTAAGTGCGTGCGCGCGCGCGCAAACACGGACACACGCTCACACACACACACACACATATATATATATATATATATATATATATATATATATATATATATATATAGTTTATATATATATAAATATATTTATAGATATTTAGATAACGAAAGTGATAATTTCAAATTCACTATTATACGCTGTATAGTACTGAAGCATTTTGAAGAAAATTGTACTGATAAGAAAAAGCTACATGGAAAAGCTCTCTCATGCCTTTGAAATGGTGTGTGTGTGTGTGTGTGTGTGTGTGTGTGTGTGTGTGTGTGTGTGTGTGTGTATGTGTGTGTATGTATGTATGTATATATATATATATGTATATATATATATATATATATATATATATATATATATATATATATATATATAAATATATATATAAAGAAAAGTTAGTTTAACAACCCCCATAAACATTCCACCTTATTTTCCCATAAACACTCCAAGTCTCTTCCGAGCCTTCTGCACACACTTGTTTGACTTGTGCTGGTGGCGACAAACTTCTTCTCCAAACGTACTGTCATTAACACACACATATATATATATATATATATATATATATATATATATATATATATATATATATATATATATATATATATATATATATATATATATATATAAAACAAAAGAGCACCCCGATGATATAATTTCCGCAACATCACCACAACCCTCCAAGTTTTCACAGCTAAAATTTGTATAAACCTACCTTCACTTGCTGGAGGACAGCGAAAAATGGTGTTTCCGATAAGAACTGTATAAACTAGGCTTTTTGCCCTTTCACTGATTCCTATATATGGGTGAGCTCACAAAGATCGAATTTTTAATAATTTCACAGCACGGAGGTCTGTCGTTTTGTTTGACTCTCTCTCCCCCTGTCAGTCTCAGACTGTTGGCCTGTCTTTCCGTCTGTTTCACTGTCATTCCTCAAAGTTCTCTCTTTCTAGTAAGATTACACAGGCGACGTGAGCAACATTATGAATGTCACTTCCATAATATGGAAATATATCACCTTCAAAGGGTATAAAGAACTTGAATTATTTTCTCCATTATAATAAAAATAATTGGACCTATCTCACTAACCTTGTGCTTGACTTGAACGCTCAAGAAATGAACCCAACAAGGCGGAATCTCTTATCAGCTGCAACTAGCACCTGGCAGGGCCCAGGGAAATCATATCCAAGGGTTTCCGACTGCAACAAGGACGGGTTCAAGTAGGTTTATGGTACTCAACGAGGGTCACACGAGAGGCATGCAAGAATGCACACGTTTTTAAAGTCGTTTATAAACACGTGCTAACATCACTGCTAATGCATTGTTCAAGATTAATGATAAACTACATATCGATCAAATCTTCCGTACAGCTGGCTTTAAGGATCCCTATCATAAAACCATTAGTCATGTTCAGTAGCAGATTAATGCTAGTAAGGGAAACCCAGTTTTGGGTATCCTATGCGTCTGCAAAATCAGTTATAATTACCAGGAAATTTGCTGGAAAATTAGCGACAATCACCTATAAACAAAATCCATACCGGCCGTATCATTTGATGAAAACAAATATTATTCAGTTTCTCCGAATATGAGTATTTTGATAATTGAGCATTCCTTCGTACTTACGTGTGTTTGTGTGTGTGTGAGAGAGAGAGAGAGAGAGAGAGAGAGAGAGAGAGAGAGAGAGAGAGAGTTGAAAAGCATCCGAAAATTACACTTTTGATTCTCACAAAAAGCTACAACACAAATGCAGGTCCGTCTTCAATAAGCCAAAATAAAAAAATTAGTCAAACAAAATACTACGTTTCATGTAAACGATTAGAGGGCAAGTAGAAATAGTCACTTAGCCCCGGACAAAGCATGCGGCAACGGAAAGCTTATACGGCTAATGTCAACAAATCCAACCAAATATTAAACTAACAACGATTATAACATGACAGTATTAACAATGACTGCTCTTTCACCTGACATACGGGTTATTTAACCACAGAATCCACAAAAAAAAAGAAAACCTTTCAAAAGCATCCTGAAAAGGAGGAGAGGCCCTTTTAACCCAGTAAAACCCAAAATGCAAAACACTCCATCACGCCATCTGACAGACAATGGGGGACGGCAGACTTGAAGGCGAAACAGAAAGGGAAGGGGAGAAAGAAGACGCGGATCGGGTCTAAGTCAATATCACATTACTGTCAAGGGTCTGGTCAAAATAACACTTGACCAGGATGTACAACCAAGAAGAACTGAAAGGGATATGTATGTATATATTTAAAGAGCGAAAGAAGAGGTCGGGTCACGAGCACAGGTGCTCAAGTGGGGAGGGCCCACGTGAAAAGTGGTTTTGTTCCTCAAGCGATACGAAGCTCTAGCAGTGATTAATAGACAACCCGGGCACACACGCAGCTCCTAGACAGGTCTGTAGTATGTTAATAAATACGTGCGTAGTAAGTGTGTCGATACACTAAACGTACCGTTGAGATGGAAGACGAATAAACAAACAAACTTTTTCTTCTCGTGTTACAAATATTGACCAAAGCTCTCAACAGTCATCGAAGTCGTCGTGAAAATAACGCTTATTCACTACCTACCTCTATCTATTTATCTATATATATATTATCTATATATATATATATATATATATATATATATATATATATATATATATATATATATATATATATATATAAATATAAATATATATACACACACACACACATATATATATAAAAACGCACAGAGTTTATGTATGTTATGATCAGAAAAGGAGTGACTGAAGGTATATCTATCTAATCAATATTTGTTTGAAGCAAAAGCTAAAATAGGTATACACTAAGTTGGAGAAAAAGGTATGTGAAAGTAAATATAATGACAAGGGTTGAAGACACACCTGTGGGAGAGTATACGTGCATGAAAAGTTCTAGGAAGATGTCAAATTCAGCAAGCGTTTGTGGTTAGAGGAGGGCAGGAAGACGAAATAAAAACAGTAAATGATGGGATGAGAAAATGAGAGGCCTAGTGAACAAAAAAGGATTATTTGATGTGTGACTGCATGACAAAAAAGGAAATGTCATGTGCAATTATAAAGGAATATGGGTAAGGCAGTGCAGAGAAAAGTAAGAGAAGAAAAAGAAGGCAAGTAACAAAAGGGGCATGTGAACAAATACTTTAGGGAGAGTAAGCTGTTCTAACAGGAAGCAAATACAGAGAATGGGTAAAGAGAGAGTGATCTAAGATAAGAAAAATAATGTATATGCAACGAAGCTGTCAGAGGAGAATGCAATTTTGTGTAGATGAAGTGAGTATTTTGAAGATTTGCTGAATGTAAAGGAAAGGAAGAACCTAATGGCACAAATATGGAAGGGATTACTTAAATTTCAGCTTTATCCAAATGTCACCACAATGTAAGTTTGAGAATGTTTGTAGAAGTCACTACTGAGTGGATGTTGGATGCGAGTGAAAGGAAAAAACGGTTGAAGATATTTAGACCAAGTGTTTGCACAGCATGTGAAATAAATATAAATTGAAGAGATGAGAAAAACGTGGAGAATAGTATAAAAAATATTTAGAAGGTTAGCAAACACTGAGAGGATGGGATATGGTTTGGTCATGTGGATGGAATGGAGGATGTTGGGTTCGTGAAAAGAGTGTATAATTAGGGAGTAGGGAGTGTTGGGAGGTAGGGGAAAGTAAGATCTAAAAAGTGCAAAATGGATGAAGTAAAAGAGTTACTGTAAAAAAGAAGTTTCAATATCCTGGGAGCGTAAGTGTTTGTTCAAGAATGGTGTAATGTGTGCAGAGGTTTTAACATGTTACTTTTGAGCCTTCTACATTTTATATATATATATATATATATATATATATATATATATATATATATATATATATATATATATATATATATATATATATATATATAAAATTCCTATAACTATTTTCGAGGATTGGCTATGGACATGTATATTTTGTTTATATATATATAGTCATAATTAACTGGACCATAATTCAGTTCTTTGGTCAAATAAAATAGTGAGAACGGCCACAAAATCATAGTCAGTCAAAACCTAACAATGCATGCTTTATATATATATATATATATATATATATATATATATATATATATATATATATATATATATATATATATATATATATATATATATATATATATATATATATATATATATATATACTAAACAATATATATATATATATATATATATATATGTGGCCATACACTGTAAGTCCTATATACCGTCGCTGGTTTCGATCCCCACGGGACGGTGGACTTAATATCACCTAAAATTCCTTTCGGTAACATATATATATATATATGTAGTGAATTGGATATTAAAAGGACGTTTGTAGCTTTCTGATTGAATGAATCACGGTGATGTGATAAATAGTCATATATATATATATATATATATATATATATATATATATATATATATGTGTGTGTGTGTGTGTGCGTGTGTTTGCGTATTGTATTGTGAAAGTTTTCTTTCTAGGGATCATCCAAAATTTAACAAATGAAATGCGAGTGTGTCAGTGACCATTACATTTTCTCGGGATCCATCTCCTGTTAAATGAAACGGCATGTTTTCAAATATATATATATATATATATATATATATATATATATATATATATATATATATATATATATATATATATATAGTGCAAAGACGGAAAAGTCATAATTCATTATCGGCACAGCATTGAAATAAAGTCCGTGACGCAAAAGGAAAGAATAAAATTGATAAATCGACGTACCATAACCATAACAGGACGAGTGGCCCAAACAAGGGGAGGATTCATATCGATATAACAAATTCTGAACAAACAACCCTCACTTGAAAGAGAGTGTAAGACGCTGTCCAGCATTGCTCCCTACCTTTCGTGTATATATATCAGCGTATGTATTGCATGTAAGTGCAATATAAGTATTGCGCTCGTGTGTATTTTTGTTTTAAGTACTGCAGGTAGGTAGTTTATTTTCGTTATAATTAATGTTTACATTGAATTTTCTGCATTGTTGGTTCCCTCTAGTCTCGTTTCGTCATTATTCAGTATCTGAGCAAATATTAAATGTTACATCATAGCTGATCCGGCACTGTGTATTTTCGAACAGCTGGGATCTCTTATCTATGCATTTTTGCCAAGATAAACCGGAAGAGAGTGAAGTCATTCTGTCCCTAAGAATGCGATGTACAGCTGCAGCCCAGAAAACAATAGCCTAAGCAACGGTCAGACTTGGAACTTAATACGCCGTCGACACACAGACTCCCGGAACTGTTCAAGTCAACAGTTCTTATTTTGTTTATTTACTACAAAATGTCGACGGCAAGCATATTTCCGCACAAATATGTTGCGCTCTTTACAGATAACAGTGTTCAGCTTCCAGCAAGTTTCAATTGGAGACACCAAATATAGTAACATTCAATTTTCGATTATGAAGCAAAGATTATTTAAGTGTGACAGAAGAATTTACAGTTTCTTCCCAATCTCAGAAAAATACTACATCGAGTAAAATTACTAAAAATACAATTTAATTGTCATGATGAATGATGCAGCACCGACACGTCAATTTAAATTAATTTTTCGTTTGCATACTTACACGACGTTTATTTTCTTTTATTTTCCAGACGATCTCCTTTAGTCTAGTGACTGCATTTTTACATCATTTCTAAATTATCTAAACTGCTCACAAGACCCACAACGCTGCACTTGGAAATAAATGATTAATTAAGATCTGCCCTATATATTCCTGGTAAATAAAATGCTGGACACCTCTTGTGGCCCTAGCCAGGGAGCTGGATCCATGGGGACAACTGCATGTCAATATCATAAACTGCAGCCCTATTCTTGAGAAGATTTCAAATTTTTCTGCTAATACAATTGAAGCTTTGAACTCTTATTGTGGCCTCATCTTCGCCTCGGACCCTTTGTTTGCTTAAACTAGAGTAAAAATGCAGAAGAGCAGATCGCGGCCTGCTTAAAAGCAGATCAAAGATGTATTTCAGCGGATGCATCCCAGTCTTTCCTTTACCCTAACCTATCCTGTGCAGCTATTCCGCAGTATGACCTAAACTTGAACTCAAACTGCACCAAAACATTCCCGGAGCCTTGTTATTTCTGGTCGTTTATCTCTTATTAAGAAAACTTTGTAATGACCGCACCACTTTACAACAAATTATCAATCAGCGCTGACTGAAGTTTGACCTGTACGCTCATTTTAACAAAATGAATCCCTTCATCCACGAATGCTTCGTTCCAAGTTTGGTTGAAAGTGATTCGGTAGTTCTGCATGTCTAAAATGTGAAAATTTTAGGAGTGCAGGGATACATAATAGATAGCGGCACACAGACACAGACGTCGGGCACAGATGAAAAAAGGTTATGAAGATTCCAGCTCAGAAAGAGGAGAGAGATACTTTGTTCTTAAAGAAGAACCAAATTTAGTTTATTTATAAATTTCACTTCGGTAATGAATCTCTTGTTTGGGAACAATCAAGCAAAAAATACAAACTCTTCCCCGGACATCTTCGCCTTTCTTCCCAGAAAAGTTCGTCTCGAGTACTTTCGACGGCCCTCTCCCTCCATTCCCACTCAATTGCGCCAAAAATGGGTCACGTGACCTGGAGTCGGTGAAAGTATAAGCAGCTGCTTCTTCTAAAAAGGAACCGCTTAAACTACAAAGAAATTAAGAGTAAAACAGTTCAAAGATTACACCTCCGCCCCGTCAGAGAATGCAGGGATGGATGAAGGTGGGTGGAGGGGCAGGAACGGGGGCAGAGAAGGAAATGGAGGGGGATAGGGGCGAGTGAGGTCAGGTCAATCATACAAAAAGAAAGGTCATCCAGAGTCACTCTTGATGATGGCTCTACCGGGAGAGTGAAAGGGAGGATTTATTGGCCCGAAATAAACAATAAGGCTTTTAAACAGAATTAAATTGATTGCGAGAGCGGATGGAGAAGGCTTTTGTTGCGGGATGCGAGGGGTCCGGTTGGCCACGTATTTCATTCAGTGGGATGACCATCGATCGGATGAGACAACCATCACCATTCTTTTCAGCATCTCTTTCTACCCGTAGTTTTTCTTTCCCTTACCAGAGTCAACTAATCCCTCCCCTTCAACTCTTACTACTCCCGGCCTCCGACGCCAATCCCCTTCCCAAATAGCTTGTTTATTCAAATCACTCTCTGAATACTGGAAAAAATCTATCACTTTCACTGATGCAAACAGATAATAGGCTATACTCTAAAAAGGTAAACAAAACAGTTACTGAAAAAATTATTTAAAATTAATGAGACAGCACCATTTTCTTGTCAATGGGTAATATACTCATATTTCCAGTAAATTCGATAAAGTTCCCTATTTCCTAAAACCGTAAAGGACCGGTCTTCCACGCATTTTATACTATATTACACTGCATTACATAAATTCACCAACGACTTGTATTCCCTCTTACCCACAAATATCAGTTTTCAAAATATGGCAACCTATACTGCTATGATTTTTACTTTACTTTCCTACGACAAGGTATTGATTCAAGTCCAATGCCAGCTGTCCTTGAGCTTAATAAAATAAAATAATGCCAGTCATCCGACTGAAAGGAGAGGCAGAAACTTTCACAAAAGGAGGAGAAATGATTAAGAACAGCAAAACAGGGGCAGAAGCAGTGACAACATTTGGAGTCACATAAAGCTTACGATTTGCTTTTTAGCACGATGACTTCTATGCTTTACAGACAGACACACTACTGAAGCCCACGCTCCAAACTATTACAATGTTATCTAGTTGGATAACACTTCTGTACACCACGACTATTTTTTTTGCTCAGACATCAGCATTCTTATAAAGAAATAAAAAGAAATTATTAATTACCATAAGTATAAAATAAAAGCACTGATTTGATGAAAATATTCGAAAAAGGGCAACGCAATATTCATTTCACTTAAACTGTTTTATGAAACCTTGAGGTATAAGTGATAGCTGACTACAAATTCAAATATAGCAAAGTTTCATTTATTCTTATTCTCTCTAAAAGAAACATGTTAATAAAACAATGTCCCGCTGGTGGCATATTTCGATGTGTCCCTTGACCTAGTGGAGTACACATGTCAAATATGAATCTCTATCTCATTTTGCTCAAAGGGTATGGCGCTTGAAAATACTTTAACCTTAGCGGCCGCCCACACATGGATACGGCAGGACATTCGGAATAACAGACGGACAGATATGTCACTTGTTAAAGTGCAATGAAGGTAAAGGAGATCATGAAAATACTAATCAATCGTCGTCTGGTATATACTTAAGCTACTAACATCTACCCGAATCCTTCCTAAAGTTCTCTCTACTTATTATGTTAAGTATATTGCTACTACCACCTTGCGGGGTATGAGTAATTGATACTTTACTTGTTGGTAAATCTTATATGTAATAACCAAGGTACTTAGCACTGTCTTTGAAGACCAATAGCTCTCAGTTAAAGCGACCAATGCCATAAAACTTCCGGTGTCTTAGCGGGAGTCAGAAAACTGTCTAAACATCTTCAAGTTAAAGCTTAACTTAAAAAAACAATATTTTCAAGCTCATGTGTTCCTGTAAGACCATCAGGTTTGCAGACATGCTTGCACATGCATTATACAATTCAACCGTAAATTTCCTCATCTCAAACAAGTACGGAAAAATCCACATGGTAACATAAATATATACACGGAGAGCTCTCCGTTTATTATTCTGAATTCTTCACTAGTATACTTTAATAGTACAGCAAAGCAAGAATTTTACTGAACACACCCAAAGAATGTATAAAACATGATTTAAAAGAAGGAAGCTGTTTGAATAAGATTGCATAGCAGTTTATTAGTTTCATAAAAAGAAATATTTTATGCAAATTTTATTTAGAAGACCAAACATGGATGCGGGCGGCTCAATCATATGGACTCATTATCAATACTGTTATCGTTTTTGTTATCGAATAATGGGGGAAGAGAGAGAGAGAGAGAGAGAGAGAGAGAGAGAGAGAGAGAGAGAGAGAGAGAATATCAAAGTTACATACTCTTTTCCTCAGCCTTTCAGACATTCAATTAGCACGTAATTACTCACATTCATTATTCTGAAAGGAGGCAACCCTTGTAATATATGATTCATAACGAATGCGAAAAAGGTTCTTTATTTTACCTTTAACTATTTAGTCAGCAATAATAGTAGCCATGCCTTTCAATGTTTTTAATGCTATATTAAATAAATAAAAGTAATTAGTTCCTAGAGTAACTAGTAAGATAAGGATACTTCAAGTACAAAAACGAAAACTTCTACTCAAAAGTCGGAACAATAATTGCATTTCAATTTGTTGAAATTCCGTTTAAGTGTCATGGATTTTTTTTTTGTTATTTTTAGGTGAATTGCATGAAGGAATGACCAGATTGGCTCATTCTTCACTTCACATTACAACCGTAAGCCAAGAATAAGACTAAAAAATTTTTCGGACATAAAAAAAATTAACTTCATTAGTTCTCAAGGAGGTTTTCGAAAATCCCTAAACAATACACTGACCGAATGGATGTGCCAAAATGCCATAGTCATAAGTTCGCATTCATTAATAAACGTAGGCAGTAAACGATAAATCCAGTGCATAAAAACTACAATTCCAATTACTAATCATAATTATCACAACTAGTATTTGGGAAGTTAAGCAAAGCATCAGTCGAATTGTGCACGATAAAGCGAGTACCTTAATGCGATTCCTATGCTTTACCAAGTTGCCTCAATACTCACTTCATAGACTAAAGTACACTAAATGCCCTCCAGAAGGTTAGCTTTGAAGGAGATAATTTTATTGTTTTTAACGATCTTAGAAATATTTTCGAAAATATAACAGCTTTAGTGGTTAATGTCTATTAGGTTTAGGTTACTGCCAATGTATTCATTTTGAAAAAAAAAGCAGGCATATCATCTGCCAAATGTAGAAGCTTCGGACCATCCAAATATGGCATTTTCCTGCTATGACTGTATACCTGTCAGAACTGTAAAAATTCAGTGTGTCCCTTCCACTGAAACGCCGAAATAAAAACAAATAAACTAAGGGGAATAACGAAAGTAATTTACCCTTGGGACTAAACATCCGGCAAAGGTCTTCCGGAAACTGTATTTTGTACTGAATCGGTCAAGCTGAACTAACACATGCTCACCGATTCAGCGGTGGTTGCCGCGTCTTCCCTATTGATAAATATCTTACTGATTGCTCGAGTCTGAGGGAACTTGGGAATCGTTGTTTAGATTGAATCAAAAAGTTCGCGAAAATTGACTTTCAGTGCACTAGAGAAAACATATTCTTAACTAAATCTGATTTTATTTCAACTGTTTGTTGTATTATTGCTCTTTAAACTAATTTGCTTCATATGTTTAAAAATGTTTTAGTGTTTAAAATTCTGTGTAATACTTCTTTTTAAATTACTTATAAAAATTATCAAATATCAAGTAAGAATTTGACAGTTTAGCAATAATAAACTACGTGGTTGTTACACCAGAAAAGTATGCAAAACCAATCAATCAATTAATGGCTTCAACATCAAAAAGTCATATTTGCAGTGCTCTAATGAACGGTAGGTTGCCAAGGTACGATAACAAAACCTTCAGGCTCGTTGTTGCGACTACAGTAGTTATCTGAAATTTTATATAAATCATATTATACCAGTTATCAATATGCTATAAAACCATATTATTCAAAAGTTGTGGTTAGGCTACTAATTATATTTTGAAATGCAGGATGCTACAGCAAGAGCTGAAGGGAGGTATTGCAAACATTTGTCATTATCATATTTTTACTTGAAAAAATGGAAATTTCAATACCAAAGAAAGGAAAAGAAATAATCATTACTCTCCGTGGAAGAAATTAAATTTAGATTCATCTCATTTCTTGGAGATGTTGCTACAGAAGTTTAATTTTTGAATCCATGAAAAGTTCGCGAATTTCACAGGTAGTAATTAATTCAAATATTCAGTTAGTCACAAAACTGGAGAGAGAGAGAGAGAGAGAGAGAGAGAGAGAGAGAGAGAGAGAGAGACCTTCGAAAAACGACAGATTTGCCCCAGGAAGACAACTGCAACCACATGCAGAGATACAATCAGGTCATACTCATCGATATAAATAACACCTTCAACTAAAATTCACGGTGCGACTGCCAGCACTTTTTGATTAAATTTCGTTAGGATACGCAACTTGAATTCTTGACCTAGCAGTATTGAAATAGGTATTTAAGAACATTTCAAGAAAGATTTCTCCTATTTCGTTGCCTTCGCGAGTTATTACAAGAGAGAAATTGACAAGGTTATGAATTAAAACCAAGCAGATGCACTCTTGCATACCGGTTTGGTTTACAAAGCTCAAGGTCTGGGTTAGGTTCGGTTTTCCATTGCGCGTTTTCATGTTTTATTTAATTTATTTTTATTGCTTTCTTCTAGAAATTCACAAGTCATTTTGTTGAATATTATGGAAACGGGACAAGGTGTAGTAAACACAGAAAGAAGTGGTTTATAAACGAAAAGAAGACCAGAATTATTCGAAATCCCAACGAAACTATTGTAAAACTATTCCTCTGTCAAAAACGCCCACATTGCTCATCAAATTTTACCGATTTGTTCTAAGTGTACAAAAAAATCATTAGCTTAAAAATGATAAGGCAGATGTTTACGTCAAAATCACAGAACTCGAGTATTGTATAAAAACTAAGTACATGACAGAACATGGTAATAAAAACAATGAAAGCTCGAGACGCATCACAGATTTTTGAAGGATTGATTAATCGTTTTAATGCTATCAACTGGCGCCACAAAAACTTATATACTTTACTATTTCTTCTGTACCTAACTAACCTATCCACTACAGCAGAAAAACATCACAATCGCTGAACAAGTAAATCAAGGAAAATAATATCTGGTTAACGTGGCAAGTTCATATAAGACAGGCGAAATTCCATGCTCAGAAGCTCTACCAATTCGATACGGAAAACCCACAACTGGAAAAAAATAAAAAAAAAAAAATAAGTGTAGGCCCCTCAAAAGGCAGCGCTTCTACCAGAGATTTATCTCTTTTAGACACTGGTTCGTGGTGTAGGTTTCCGTTTCCTAATATCAGCAGTTATTACTTGGACCATCGACAGATGGTCTCTTGTTTGTCAATTTTTCTCAAGTTGTATCTTAACAGAGATCTTTTACATTCGCAATTAATACCTGATCCCCATTTCCTCCCGAGAGCTACCAGATTTACTGAAAGCAGCACCAATATGCAGTAAATATGCCTCGCTGTTGAACATCTCAGTTCCAGAGGGCCTTTATCCCTCACACCGTTGGACTGTGGAACAGTCTCCCTGAGGAAGTCGTGCAATTGGAACTTCAAAAGTTCAGGAGAAGGTTTAATGCATTACTACTCTAATACAATGCTCCTTGCATTTTAATCATTTATTTACATTCTTATCTATGTATTTACTAGTTTTTTTTCTCTCTTTTTTATTAAGTGTTTTCTTCTTTCTGTATTTCCCTATTTGCCTTTACCTTCTGCTACTTCTTTCAATTGAACAAAATATTCTTTGAAAGCTTGAATTTCTAGTCAGTGGTCCCTGTGCGCTTGTTCCATATGAATAGGGTTCATCTTCTGATTAATGATGATAACAACTGAACAAAACATGAAATGAAAACAACGACTCTTATGGTATTAATAGTACATACCGTTGAATACTAAACTAAAATAGCTCAATACCAAAAATGAAATACCCTTTAATATATTGTAATAAATATGGGGTAGAGACCCTGTAGAAAGTCTTATCACTAAGCTCTTTTTCTGGT
>NC_089748.1:74839149-74859149 GCF_040412425.1 Macrobrachium rosenbergii
TTTAAAACACAAACTTTATCTAAATTAACAGTTTTGTACCATGAAAAGCAAAGTATTGAATAAAGTATCCAAAATGTCTTATCAATGAAATGCCTCATAATAACGAATTTCTTTACAAGTTTACATAATTCAACAACTGCGATTACAGATTCCACTACATATTGTGGCTTCTTTCAGCGTCAAGCAAGTCAAAAGTACTCGTATGTAGCCTACCAAGTTAGACCCATAAGTCAAGGTAATGAATAATAAACACAAACTTTTAGTTTTCTAATTTAGTATCAAGGTGAAGGTTTCTTCAATTATTTAAAGTAGAACATGAAGCATGTACTTCGAAAGATTATAATACAGCCATAGCAGGTATACTGAATAGCTATATGGGTATGTGAGAGGTGCTAGAGAAAGAGCAGGAAGACAAGTACTGCTAGCTTATTATTGAAGTGACCCGCTTATAAAGTGGCGTGCGGACGTCTGCGTATGCGCAGAGACTGCGAGTACAAAAATTTTACATGTGACCTGAGGTCAAACTATTTCTCTGCAAAACAGGACAGGTACAGTCATTCAAAAATGTTTTGCAACATGTTCCAGAAGTTTTCGTTCACCTAACAGTAATTTTTTCTTTTGATATTTACAAGGAAATGTAATTTCCTTGTGCCACTGATTACTAATCATACGGTTAACAATATAAAAAAAAGAATGGCAAGTGAAAAATTCATATTACGAAAAAATGACGAAACATTTTGAAAATTTCACTTCAGATGATTGGGCAAAAGAGTCAAAGAAGAAACTATATTTCGAATCCAGAGAAAAAGCTTATTGACTAATAAAATAATATTGAATAACCATTAATGAAATTACATATAAATAAAGAAAAAAAGAATTCAACCATTATCGTTGTCAAAAACAAAAGAAAAAATCTCATAACGTCGTATGTTATCGTGTGACTCCACATTCAGGCAGGAGAAGTTTAAACTCTCTTCACGTGCACCGATAAGATGGGCAACAGACTAAGCCGCGCCACAATCATTAGCTTTCATAAGACTATAGATGTTTCTATTGTAGATATTGCTCGGCAGCTTAGCGTAAATAAAACAACCACGTATAGAGGGATACAACAACAGAGAGAACGAGGAAACATGATAAATTCATTGTAAAAACTGGAGGACAATCCCATTGTTTCACTACGTTAAAGATCATCATCGGATGATCACTTAAGGAACTCCTCCTAACTCCCCTGACAACCGATGTTGCTATAAAGAGAACATTACGCTCTCCCTTCAAGTTGCTGCTCAAACCATCCGTAACAGGCTACATGAGACCAAGATATTATTTCATCATACTCCTGTCAAGAAACACTTCATATCAGCGAAACACAAAGAATAGAGGCTAGGGTTTGCGTTATAATATAATCCAGCGGCCGATAATTTCTGTACGAGTCATCTTTCGCGATGAGGATGAGACATTCTCCACTGATGAGCATGGTAGTCTTCATCACTGCTGGCATTTAGCATTAACTAAATTAATGTTGAACTTCTTGGTAATTTTAATTCATTAGAAACTTAGATAATAAGAAATACAAAAATAGGCGTTATATATTCGGTTAACTTCATAAGAGGCATCAAAATGATAGGTCTAAGTAGCAATGAAAAAAATGAAAAATTACACATGATAACAGCATTATATATATATATATATATATATATATATATATATATATATATATATATATATATATATATATATATAGGTATGTATGTATATATATATGTGTGTGTGTGTGTGTGTCGCTCGCCTAGGATTATATTCTGTGTATTACAAAAACAGACGTGAAATCTGTTAGTCTAGTTCAGTATATTTTATATTAAGTTTCACTAGTTCACAATATACATAGGATTAGTCATTCAAAAATTTGAATAATAATAATGTGCAAGCAAATCTTTACAAAAGTCGTATTTGTTGATGTTAATAAGACTAATAGTTCAACTAATAACAGTCGTAGGCCTATGTCTACAAAGTTCACACATATGGAGATAAAACAACGATAGTAATGGCAGTTGGAGGTGAAAATATTAAAATATAAGAACAGCGATGACCTCTGAAGTATTATAGTGACATCCTTTTATTAAGTAAAGTATGAAAACAGTAAGCAGCATCAGAAAAAGCCCTGTTTAAGGGAAACTGCAGGTAATTTCTCGGACCCACCACTTTAGTGTTCAGTTGTTTCACGCGCTTACAGGTGAGTTGCCAAATAGCGCCAGATGTCGCTATTATAAGCTGTTGTCCGAAAACTTTTGAAGTATGTTGCAAAACTTTTTTGAGTGATTGTACATACAGAACACATCATGATCAACAATAACTGGTTGGACATAAAAATACTCTGTCACACATACATGGTATAAGGGCAAATGAATAGCTAATAAATAAACAATTCATAATAATGATAATAAGGTTGTGACCGTTCGATCTTAGGTCGCATGTGAAGGCACTGTAGAAAACGGGATGTCTACCATAGAGAACCCGTTGAGCGGGGACTTTGCAATACTTCCCCCCCCCCCCAGACATAGGTAACGTCTGATCACAGCAGGTATCTGCTGGAGTGGCGGAGGGGGCCCCGCCTCCTCGATGAGAGCTGAGGGGGGGGTCATCCTCCAAGGTGTCCTGTGGATGGGTGTGTTGAGCTGTTCTGCTGCCGGGTCCCAGGACC
Source organism: Macrobrachium rosenbergii (assembly GCF_040412425.1). NCBI lineage: Eukaryota > Metazoa > Arthropoda > Malacostraca > Decapoda > Palaemonidae > Macrobrachium > Macrobrachium rosenbergii. The sequence goes on from NC_089748.1 coordinate 74,841,851, forward strand.
TTCTGGAGGCGTTCACGAGGCCTTCTTGCTGACGGGGAAGGCTGGGTGGGGGGCCAACTCCTGCGGGAGGCTTTGGGAAGTGCCCCCGAAGTCCTCCTCCAGAAATGCAGGCTTGAGACGGTCAATTGAAAGCCAGCCTTCCTTCCTGTGGACGGCTAGCCAGAATGCCTTCTTCTTCCGCCCAAGCACGAGGAAAGGCCCCCTGTAGGGCCTGGTTAAGGGTGGGCATATGGCATCATCCCTGGAGAAGACATAGGTGGTGGAGGACAGACCGGGAGGCATGAAGGGGGACGTCCTGTCGGTATACGTCTGCCGGCAGGGGGCAAACTTCTCAACCCTGTCGCAGAGCTTCTGTGATGATAAGTCGTCCCGCTCTCCTGTGATGAGTTCTTCCGGGACTACGAGGGTCTCTCCGAAGACCTTTTCTGCTGTGGACGGATCGCCATTGGCTCTGGGGGCGGTCCTCAACCCAAGGAGGACCCAGGGCAGCTGGTATTTCCAACTGTCGGAGGTGCAACGAGCCATGAGGGACGACTTCAGGGACCTGTGGAACCTTTCCACCATTCTATTGGCTACGGGGTTGTAGGGCCTACAATGTAGGCGGCGGTGGTGTGGTGAGTGGTCCCCAGCAGGCATGCCAGGGTGGTCCATAGCTCCGACACGAAGGCAGGGCCCCTGTCTGTGGTTATATGGTCCGGGACACCAAAACTGCTGATCCAGCTGGAGAGGAGGGCCTCTGAGTATGCACTGGAGGTGGCTTCTTCCATGGGCGTAGCTTCGGGCCACCTGGTGGAGCGGTCGACGACTGTTGGAAGGTACCTTGCTCCTCCTGATGGAGGAAGAGGACCCACGACATCAACGTGGATGTGCCCGAAACGTCTCCCCGGCTGGGGAAAACTGCCCACCCCAGATTCAGTGTGCCACCCTACTTTGCTGGCCTGGCACTGAATGCACTGTCTTGCCCAGGCCGTTGCATCCTTCCGTATGCCATGCTAGACAAACTTCTCCGCCAGCAGCCTGGCCGTCGTCCTTCCAGAGGGGTGGGACAGTCCACGGATGATGTCGAAGACCAGCCGATGGCGGGAGGCGGGCACTAGTGGGTGGGGTTGGCCAGTGCTTATGTCGTTCAGCAGGGTTGGCCCTCCAGAGCCAAGGGGGACGTCCTTCCACTTCAGCAACTTGATGGCAGCTCGGTGGGCTGAAGTCTCTCAGGCGGCAGCTTGTTCGCGGGAGAGGTCCTCGTAGTCGATCCCAAGCTGCACTGCATCGATTTCGATCCTTGAGAGGGCATCAGCTACTGGGTTCTTCTTGCCGGGGAGGTACTTGATGGTGCAACTTTGTGAAGGCATGGACCAGCAGCTGGTGGTCCGTCCAAACTGTGAAGGGCGTACCCTCCAGGAGGAACTTGAAGTGGTGTACCGCCTCATACACTGCGAAGAGTTCCCTGTCGAAGGTGCTGTAGCGGGACTCGGTGGGGCTGAGCTTCCTGCTGAAGAAAGCAATGGGCTGAGGGCTCCGTTAATGACCTGTTCCAGGACAGCCCCACAGGCGACGTTGCTGGCGTCCGTTGTTAGCTGGGGTCCTGGTGGTCCAAAGCTGTTGCCTTGGCGATGGCGGCCTTCGTCAGGGAGCAGGCCCGCTGCTGGTCGGGGCCCCACACTAAGGTATTCGGACGGCCCTTGAGGATCTCCGTCAGGAGGGTCATAGTGTGCGCGATCCCCAGGATGAACCTCCTGTAGTAGCTAACCATCCAGGGAATTCTTGTACAGCCTTGACGGAGGTAGGGGTGGGGAACCTGATGACAGCCTCGACTTTCGATGCAACTGGGTGGGCGCCTCCCAGGGATATCTCGTGGCCCAGGAATTCCACCTTATCAACGCCGAAGGTGCGCTTGTCGAACCTGACGATGAGGCCATTCCCCTGCAGGAGCTGCAGGACCTTCCGGATATGCCGAAGGTATTCCTTGTGGGACCTGGAAAAAATTAGGATATCATCGACGTAGCAGACGCAGAAGTTCAGGTCCCCCAGGATGCTGTCCATCAGTCTCTGAAAGGTCACCCCTGCATTCCTCAGGCTGAAGGTGGAGAAGGCAAAGACATAGGACCCGAAGGGCGTGATGATGACGGTTTTGGGGATATCTTCTAGAGCTACTGGTACCTGGAAATATGATTTTAAGAGATTTATTTTGAGAATATTTTGGCCTTGTGGAAGGAGGCCGTTAGGTCTTGCATGTTTGGTAGAGGGTTGTGGTCGGGTTGTGTAGCAAGGTTGAGCCACCTGTAGTCGCCACAGGGTCTCCAGGAGCTGTCCGCTTTCTGCACCATGTGAAAGGGGGAGGCCCATGGGCCGGGGGCCTTCCTGCATATGCCCATACACTCCATCTCGGCAAAGGCCTTCTTAGCCTCCTGAAGGCACTGTGGGGGAAGCCTCCGGAATTTTGTGTGCGTCGGGGTCCCCGTGTCTTGATGTGATGATATATCCCGTGTTTGGCAGGGGGCCCGGGCACCTGACAAAGCTTGGGTTTGTATACCTCCGGGAATTCCTTCAGGAGGGAGGCGTACTGGTGGGGAGCTACGGAACAGATTGTGGGCACTCTGGGGTCCGGCGACAGGGGCAGGGACTGGCAGGACTTGGTGTCCAGCAGGCGCTTGCGGCCGACATCAACTGCCAGTCCAAAGTGGGCGAGGAAGTCCGCACCCAGGAGCGGGGTCCTAACATCCGCGATGATGAAGTTCCACTTGTATCTCCGGCCCAGGATGGAGACCAACAGGAGCCTGGTGCCGTAGGAAAGGATGGGGGACACATTGGCGGCCGTCAGGGAGGCAGCCGGGTCCGGCGGGCGCCTGCAGTCCTCTCTGGAAGGCGGGAACACTCGGAGACCGGTAAGGAGCAGGTCTCGACGAGCGTGGCCTTTAATTCCGGTAGGGCGTTGATGGCGATGTCTGCCTTCAACACTTCGTCGGTCAGGCTTGCCACCCTCAATTGCCCCTCGACCCTGTAGAGCCAGGCCTTTGTTGGCCGAGTCGGTTGAGCTTCAGACTGTCGCTTGATGGGCCGGAGTTCAATTCCCGCGGCCGGCTGATGAAGAGTTAGAGGAATTTATTTCCGGTGATAGAAATTCATTTCTCGCTATAATGTGGTTCGGATTCCACAATAAACTGTAGATCCTGTTGCTAAGTAACCAATTGGTTCTTAGCCACGTAAAATAAGTCTAATCCTTCGGGGCAGCCCTAGGAGAGCTGTTAATCAGCTCAGTGGTCTGGTAAAACTAAGGTATACTTACTTTGTAGAGCCAGGACGCTGGGTTCTGATGGGTGAATGGAGGCAGCTTTATGCTGAGGGCTGCCCTCGGTTGGTCCGTCAGGAGGGGCATCACACGGGGAGCAGGCACTGGAATGGAGGGGTGCGCGGGTTTCGGCGTGGAGGAGGGCGCAAGAGGGGGTTGTGCGAGGGAAACATCTGCCTTCAAGAAGTTCGCGGTAATTTGCATGTGGTTGGGAATGTCTGCATCCATGCTCATTCTGCACTCTCACTTGGAGTGAGAGGAACACTCACGTCAATAGACGCTTGGGAGCGTGCCGTGTGGGTCCACTAATGACGCCAGTGATTTGCCGACGAGGGTTGGTAGCACCCGAACGCTTTGATAGAGGGCCATAGTTAGTCCGTTACGGGTGTGGGTTGGTTCATCAGGCCAAGACTAAGTCGCCGTTTGGGTCCATTAATGGCTCTGGGAACCACTCCGGGGTCACCACTGTGAGAGGTGCTAAAGAAAGAGCAGGAAGACAAGTACTGCTAGTTTATTATTGAAGCGACCCGCTTATAAAGCGGTGTGCGGACATCTTCGTATGCGCAGAGGCCGCGAGTACAAAAATTTTACATGTGACCTGAGGTCAAACTGTTTCTCTGCAATAACTGGTTGGACATAAAATACTGTCACACATACATAGTACGAGGGCAAATGAATTCATAATAAATAAACAATTCACAATAATGATAATAAGGTCGCATGTGAAGGCACCGTAGAAAACGGGATGTCTACCATTGAGAACCCGTTGAGCGGGAACTTTACAGGTACACCTAATGCATGGCCCATGGGTATATTCATTAATGCCGAGAACTGGAAAAGCAGATAGATGAGAAAAAAATACCTACACTATAATTACAGATATATTTGAAGACTTGACATCCATCGAATGAAACAAATCTACACAATCAATTCACAAAATTTATGAATTTATCATTCATTTAAAATATTTACCAATAATAGCGAAGATACGTGGGCAAATATTTTGCAGTGCTTAAACTAAAAGCAAAAGTATAGGTTAATGGCTGCATACCATCTTACATTTCTTTCAGGTTAAAAACAAATCCACAACTTTCATTGTACCTATGGACCCATTCAGGGTAAAAAGGAGGCTGATGTCTTTAATTTTATCAGCAAAGATTTTTAACCGTAAGATCTGTGGATCTAGCCAACTAAATAATTCTTATAATTCCCATTTAACAGTTCTTCAAACTACAGCAATAAAATAACATCCACAGAGATTTGCACCTTAAAGGGAAAAATCGACAGAGCCCTAATGGATAATTTAGAGAGGCCTCAATGGAAGAATTACTTTGAGTATATCTGAAAATCACAAACCTAAACGAGTAAATCTTCCATTGTAAGATTAAAGAAATATCAGTGTAAACCATGGAGTCAAACAGGTCTTTTGAAATCTATAAATCATTATTATAAGATATATTCCTTAACATAGTCTGATAGCAATGTAAAATACTAGGCCTCTGATGACTGAGTGACATTGTAAATCATCTGGTTATCAAACTATCAGGTCACTATTGCCGTAAAAGCTTTTAAATTTCTCAAATTGGCTAGGAAAATGTATTAATATTCTGGATAATTAACAAATATAAGAACATTAAACAGACTAGCTACTGCATCCAAATTACACGGCCTGTAGAAAATGATATAACAGAAGTTACATTACAGAAGACCAGCTTCTGCAGTAGCACTTACACATCCCTGAGAATGGTATAGTATACTGTGTTCTAAAAGTCTGATCAAACTATAATTTCCATCTGTTTCTACTGCATTAAAGAAAGTGCCCGTTGATTTAGGCACTCAACAAACAAATGCTTAATGGTCAGCTGAACTGGGTAATCATCGGAGAAAGACTCAATTTTCCTACCATCAACTGTATAATAATGTCCCATTTAGAAGATCAATACCACCATCCAATGCTGGAATATCATTAGCATGTCTTTCAGTTTTACTTATCACTTTAAATTTTTCACAATCTGCTTTTTCATTGCACCATCGTGGTGCTTTTTTGAACAGAAATGGCCCATCACTTGTGTTACTCAAGAGATTCAAGATCACTGCTATATCAAGTCATCACTTGTTATAAGAATAAAATCAGCATTGTAGCTGGATCTCTCGGTAGTAAAGGTCTGTCCATGAGAGAGTACTATCTGGTTATGGTCTGGTCAAGATAGTGTGTGTTTTCTTCAGAGCTGACTACAGCTAAGTCATAATCCTGCTCTGTAAGTCACCCACTAGGCAAAATGGTTACAGACGCCGGTGAACTACAACAGCCAAAACCTTTTGGTTAACCAGATTTTTAGGTTAACTCAAAGTAAACACAGAGCATACTTCCTTCATAACCATATCTGCACTGCTACAGCCTGCAAATCTGAGAGTAGAGGTACTGGAAAATGTGGAATGTTTTGACGGATGTAGATAGGTCATCCATCCACCATGACTTTCCAGGCCCATGTCATACTGAGTTCAATAGTAAACATTTTCTTTTGGACAGGGTGTGTTTGTCCAGCACCATCTTCTAAATACACACAAATACTTAGGAATTTCTGTACACCAACACCTTCAGCTCATTTCTGGCAATTAAACTATAATTGAAGAGAAGTTTATGAATACCTGAAATATCTAAATATGAAGGTTCCCTTTGGCCACCTCTGGACATTCCTTCCTAGAGGACTTACTGGTAGTTTGATGGTTTGGTGGTTCGTTTTGGAGTAGTACAACAGCCAGCCTCCTGTGGTAGTTAGTGTTTTGGGTATGATCAGAGGTTCTGTTGCATCCATGTCTACATCTACTGACACTGATAAAACAATAAGATAAGTCTCTTCTCATCCGAAAGACGCATCTGCTGTTTTTATGAGACTGGCATCCAATGGCTTATCCTTGAGAGTGCTGTGTAATATGAATTCATATCAACAAATCTACAAGTGGAACTGGACAGCTGACATTACTGGGTAGTTGACACTCACTACAGTTTTTACTACTAACTTTGAATGTAAACCCCAACCCCAGCGCTGCTACTGTTCATCAAGACAGATAATTCTCCAAATGTGGAAAAATCCACACCATTTAAGTCAAAGGGAAAATATAGAGTACACTTAGACTGAAACCGCCGAACGAATCCCAAGTGTTCAAAGAGTCCCTCAGTGCAACAAGGCGGTTTTCCATCAAGGGGGATATGTATTTGGAGGGACTGTCTACTAGGAAATATCCAAGACAAAATATATAAAACTGAATTGCAAAATAAAGGGTACTTTTGACTAACTCCAACATAATTTTGCACACAGAAGGCCATTTTGTTTTTGTCCGGCCATGGTTGCAACAAAGGTATAGAATTATGATGGATTAATGGAAGGTTATGGGGGTATCAAGCTAACTTTCCGTATTTCTATGATAGTAATAGAAAAAACCTAACTGTCCATATTCACCCTGATGGATTAAATATACGCCTACACCTAAATAAGCTCTCCCACAGGAAAGGGAATAAAAAGACAAACAAAGAAGGTAAACTACAAATTCAGCTCTGATGAGGCTTATATTACTTTTACCAAAATCTACTAAGAAGAGATCTTCCCAATTATCATTATCCATGCATATAAAGCCATCTGGAACAAGCCAATGGGCCATGATATTGACAGGTATGTTTCCTAAGAATAAAATGACAACATCGAAAACATTGACAAAACTTAGCAAAAAATACAATAGGAATAACTGAATGGATATATACATAATCATTTACGAATAGCATATTTGGTGAAGCAAGTGGTAAAAAAATAAGTAATAAAGTGTGGCTGAGTGTAGCTTTTCATACGTTATTTGGAAACAAGAAAACGAAAGACTGGGGTTAAGTGGGCTGTGGCCCAGTCCAAGTTTTGAAAACACTGATTTATAGGTCACCATCCGGATTATGGGAAGTTACGGAAACCATTACTGAAAAATGCTCAGCAACCGCGACTTGCTAAATGAACTGAGAAATTGTACACTGTGGTGACACTGAGCTAACACAGAACTGATGAATATGACTTAAATTCATAAATGACCAGTGGTACACAAGAAAATAGAGCTCCAAGAAAAATCACATGGAAACTATTTTGCACTAACGTCGTTTCCTGGAAGCAAAAGGCTAAGGGCAACAACAAATTAAATTTGAACAGCCAGTCCATATTCTCATTGAAAATTACCTCATTATTCTGATGTCTATTAAAAAAAATAGATGTACAATTGGCTAATTACTTTAAAGATAAAAAAAAAAGCTGAGGAATTCCACCCACAAAGGATTATCGGACAGTGACTAACGACCGGCTCTCAAAAATAGCATCACGAAATATCATTTCACCGACTATTCATGATGGAAACAACAAAGAATAGTAAATGTCAAAGAGGAAGCATTAAATACACAGGAAACTGTGCACACGGCCGAGAATTATATTTCCGTTTCAGAAGTAACCATTGCACCCCTTTTGTAAAATATATACTTCATACTTTACAACATTTAAAGATGTAAAAGCCGACTTTTTACAAGTAAAAAATAAAGGCGGAGTTTGAATGAATGCCTCATTACATATTCTAAAAAGAATTCCCGTAAAAAATCAAGACAAAATAAACTCAGATAATATACGACGAAAAATTTGAAACAGGTTCCAAAGAATATTTTACTTAATTTTCCTAAAATGAATTCCAGTAAAAATAGATATGTACAAATGTTAAATACAGATAGAAAGAATACTATATTACATCTTACACAAAAGGAACTCCTACAGAAGCTATATGATACCAAAAATAAACAACACATTACAACCTCTTACCCAACATATAGTGAAATTTTAAGAGGTACATAAATTATTCCGTTACGTGAAACACCAAGATTTTTATGTCATATGTAATCCGACATTCTTATTAACCTCAGAGATCACTGGAGCAGTTTACAACCGCGACACTTTAATTGTGATTACACAATTCGAGGGGCACCGGGGTACTGGGGTTTGACCCCTTTAATTAACCATAAACCAGGAGTATGGCCCATTACGGCAGTAGTAACAATGCAATTAAACTAAAGCCTGCAACACCCTCGAGGCGAAACTGCCCAGTCATGCTCGATCCAACAAACGCCAACGTAATTTCCAATCAAAGGCAGTACTTCCTAACGGCCACAGAGAGAGAGAGAGAGAGAGAGAGAGAGAGAGAGAGAGAGAGAGAGAGAGTAACTAAAAGCATAAAAATCCACAAAATTCAATTCAAACTCTCTTACTCGGAAAACCTTAAAAAATATTGATAAAAACACGATAACAAAGATTCCTTTTATATTAATGATAACAATAAATGCTGATAACAGATGCCCTCAAACGGAATCAACAATAATACTCAGTATAATGGGGTCTCACTCTACAACCAACAAAAACAAAACTTGTACAGCAAGACCAAACCACACCCTAAGGGAACTGAGGGTTAAACTTTGTAAATAATGCAAATAAAGTGCGTTGGGAGGAAGTAGTTGGAGGGAGGAGAGGTCGGAGGTCATCGGTGGCCGGTAGCTGAGATGACCTCTTTCACTCATGGCCAAACCGGTTTCTCTCTCTCTCTCTCTCTCTCTCTCTCTCTCTCTCTCTCTCTCTCTCTCTCTCTCTCTCTCTCTCTCCTAATTAACGAAGTACAAGTAAACTATATATATGTTCTGAAATAGTTCAAATGCATAAAGCATTCTTTTCATCACAACTATTTATCAAATACCCCATAAATCAGGGCAATAAGAATTTCGTGTCTTTCATCCCCTAATTATATATGAAACATAATCAAAGTTCTCTTTAAGCATGATCAAACAGAAATATGTACCCACGCATATTTTGGAGGTTTAGAGCCTATGCCTACTACATCAAAGAGTATGAATGTGTTTACAGAACCCACAAATATAAAGTAAAACTACCATATACATACTTACTTGGGTAAAATCAACTTGCATTGCTACTGGCCATGACTTTATGCTATGGAGCGACAAAAAAGAATGATTTATTTACAGTCTTCGCGACTGATCTTCCAACAAATCATTATACCCCTCGTCTTCAGTTAATTTTACATTCTATATATTTTGTAGACATTCTGTATATTTTGTAGAAGCCTTGCCGCCATTTGATAAATAATTTTATCTATATACTTACATCGTAATAACCAACGTAAATATCATACTCTTTAAATTATCAAACCGAAAACAGAAATTCTAACAGTGAACATCAAATACAATGCATAAGAGATCAGAGAACCTCTAGCACAGAATACGCCGGTATACATTCAGGTTTATATTTGTGAACATAATGCAAACAAACACACACATACACATCGGCAATGTGTGAAAAGCAGTTACTCTATACAATGCCTAGGCAATATATACAATGCCTGAGGTTTTTAGGCAAGGTATAAAATATCTGTGTTGTTACATACTTTTCGTACGCATTATAAAGAATGACAAGTACTAATCTGGCTTGGGCAAGGTATAAAATATCTGTGTTGCTACACACTTTTCGTAGGCATTATAAAGAATGACAAGCACTAATCTGGCAAAGTGGGAAGGTCTTTTCAAATACACTGTCTGAAAATGAAACAACAATCATAAATTAACATGTCTCATAATGAAATAAGAAAGTAAAGTAATGCGTTTCAAAATTAAAAAAAAAATAAAAAAATACGAAATGATGTACAGGATATTGTTACTGGGAGAACAAGAGAATCACAACTGTCCTGACTTACTTCTTGTAACAAGGAAGGCTGGAATGGCATTTTGAATTGCACTTAACTTTCTTTTTTACACAGACATTTCATGCTTTGGCACTTAGTCTTGCACATACACCTCACGCAGCAAACCCAGGCGCCACTAACAAGACTACCGTATTCTACAGTCTGCCAGTTTGCCTTTTAGCATTGTATAGAATGCCTAGGAAATGTATGAAATATCAAGTATTTCATACTCTGACGACGATTTTCGGCACTGTATATAGTGCCTAGGCATTCTATAGAATACCGGTTTACACACATTGCCAGTAACACACACACACACACACACATATATATATATATATATATATATATATATATATATATATATATATATATATATATATATATATATATATATATATATATATGTGTGTGTGTGTGTGTGTGTATAATAAAACTCATATCAAACCATTGCTCCCAGTATATACAATAATCTTATCTTTGAAGAAATTATATACTACAATTTGAAATATCTCTTATCATTCCTAATAAGAAATGACTTCAAAGAAACCAAGCCAATTGTCACTTCCTGTGGTGAAATCAAACAAGGTTCTGGATCTGAATCCTCAGAAATCCTAGACTTAGTCTTAGCAAAACGAGGCTTAAGAATCAACAATCCAATTTTCCTTTGTCGTTACTGGCGCTGTAAAATTATTTGTCCTAACGACAAAATGGTTGACCACAAATAGAATTCTAACAGAATTTCTCTCTGACTTATCATTTCCTCAACAGCATTTTAAGTTCTCACATCGTAGGAAACTTTTAAGTTCTTTGTTTTATCTCACTACAGTTACCTCAAACAATTATCTTCTTAATATAGTCGGCATTTAGCCTAGAACCTATCATTTTAAATGTTAACAGGAATCATTAGATAGAACATTCATCTGTTTACATTCAGTAATTATAAAGGAGTGCGGGTTAAATTGGATGGGAACGATATCAAAAGGCAATTCCAATTATACTTTGTGACATAAACACCGCATAGCAAAACTGAAAACAAATCTTAAAACAATAACTCGAATTTAATAATATGATATCAGGATGCTAGTTCAGTATCTGAGAAAAATAAAGCCGAAACCTATAAGGAACTAAGCAACGATAATCTTCAAAAGAGAAGCCGACAACTGCATTGTAAACATCATGGCTCCACTGACGACCTATAAAAGTTCCATCCAACTGTGGTCAAAGACACCCATTACCGGCGATACCCCAAGGAGCTGGTCTAGTGAAATGGCTTCTGGATATCTCTGATAAAAAAGAAAATAAAAAAAACACCTCAAAATCATAAAAATAAAACAAGCCTTAGTCTGAAAAATGAACCTAGCCTTGTTAGTTCGCCAACTAGCGCTCAGTTTTTAAACAGATAGTGCCAGCAGTTAACTGAAGGCCACCCAGAATACCTATAGTACTTTTCGACATTAATTGGCAAAAACAACACCCACTCACTATCTTCGCATATGGCACCCAAAGGAAACTGGTTCTGAAGCCTAGCGGGTCCAATTTTTATACCCTTCTTACTTTTATAGCCATTTTATTTATTCTTTGCAGTGGTTTCACCTACTGCTAATCATGATTAATAGCTCATCTGGCTAAAAAATCAGAATATGAATTAAAATGTTCTGTAAAAATGTTAATGTATAACTGCAACGCCTAAACAATTTCAAATATAAATAAAAGCTTTTTTAACAATGTACTGAGGAAAATCTGGAGATTAATTCAACACAAATTACATCAATAATGGTAATAAGCTACCCTTCCAGATAGAGTCCAAATATATCAAATAATCACTAGGCATTACATACACGTAAGAAAAACTATTGTTTGTTGTTGTTGTTGTTGTTGACTGAGCTGTATGCTAGCACGGCCTCTTATCCACAGAGCAGCCCATAAGTAGTTTTTTGATGAGAAGGTGAATATAGGATGAGAAGGTGAATATAGGATATGTACATGAATATCTCTATTGTGATCTATGGTCGTGCCAGTGTAATGGTAAGTGTGAAATAAAAGGATTAACAGGCGAGGTTCCAAAACTCTTTGAACCCTAAGGTATCAGTCAGTAGGAGAGAAAGAACGATAATAGTGAGTACGGTACTGGCGAGCCGGAGATAGTCAGTAAGGAAACTATTGTTTGCGGGTGTGCTCTGCTTACAAACAGTCACATAACAGGCTCATAACCTTGTCTACTAAGCGAGGATTCCTAGGTTTGACTTGAAAATTAGGACGGGCAGAAGGGCACGTCCCATTAAGTCTTAATCTGCCTCTGATAACCTAAGCAATGAATAATACTTCTGTTAATGACAGCGACATGCTAAGAGCCAAACCAAAGGTTACCAACCTTTTGGTTGAAGGGAAAAAGTCCTGTGATATTGTATACATACATATAACATGCACACACAAATATATATATATATATATATATATATATATATATATATATATATATATATATATATATATATATATATATACACTAGCTGACCAACTCGGCTCTGCCAGGGATAACTCTGAATGACAACCGATAAAATCTCTCTCCCTCTCCCCCACTTTTCCCCCTCTTTCTTTTCCCAACCACCCCTCTACTCTTTCTTTCAATTCCTCTCCCTCTCACTCTCTCTCTCTCTCTCTCTCTCTCTGTCACCCGCTTACCAACCCCCACCAGCTTTGGTGCCATCAATGTTTTACCCCACAGTATTCTTTTCCAGATAGTAACTCATAAGTATACCGAAATTAGGTATGATAAGTCAAGTTTAATTATTCATAATATGTCTACGGGCAGAACCAGCACTGTTTCAGGAAAACCCTTCCCTTCCCATCCCAACCCCCTTTGGTGCTAGTGACGTCTTACCCCCACAATGCTGATTTCTAGATAGTAAATCATATGTACTGTATACCAAGTTTGGTTGAAATTGCTCAATGCGTTTCAGTTATACTGGCACATACATACATACATACATGCACACACAAACACATACATCCATATATACTGTGTATATATATATATATATACATATATATATATATATATATATACAGTATATATATATATATATATATATATATATATATATATATATATATATATATATATATATATATTACTGTATATATATGTGTATCACATATATACCATATATACACATACATACATACATATATAATAGAGAGAGAGAGAGAGAGAGAGAGAGAGAGAGAGAGAGAGAGACTAAAGCCATAAACCATATACAAACATACAGATATAAATGCATATGCTAGAATAAATATCATTAATCGTGCTCCTTTCCCACGATTCTGCACGACACAGTCCACATTACTGTAAGGGGTAATGTCTCTGCTGGTTGATACGTCATGGCTCGTAGGATAGGTTCCAAATTTTTGACGGAAGCATAAATCAAATTACGATAGGACCCGATTTCCTTAAGCATACAGACTTTAATTTTGGCAGAGCATGAATACATCAACAGTCTTACACAAGCCTTCCAGATCTTTACAATGAAGAAAGTCCGCAAGTAAAAAATGACACCTCCAAAATTAAATCTTAACATGCAAAGCAATTCCCATTAATCAATGTAACTTTTTTCTTTTCTATTAATGATGCCAATGGATTCCTACAAACCATGGAATTCCTATTGATTAGCTCATTCTCTTGAGAGAAAATTAATATTAGGCAACACATCCTCAAACACTGTACATACACATATTTCTTAGCTTTCTCCCTTCGTTGGTAAATTAATCGTTGCAGGAACCTGTTCGTATTTGTGACAGGATTAATCAGTAATTAATTAACCTGCAAGTAGCCTTCCGCTAGCCGTATCCAAAGGCGAGCATGACAGCCCCATCCATCTTTCTTTCCAAAAGATAATTGATGTCCGATGCAAAATGCGTGGTTATTGAAGCCTTATGGTATTTCACGTTTCTTGGATTCATTTGCTGTCTGCCACTCTCCGGATAACGCCATGTAATACGACTCAAATGAATTTTTTAGTTGCTCTCTCTTGTTCTAAATGAATCTTGCATGGTCCCAATAAACATTTTAAAATACTGAAATCAACTCTGCCTATCATTACCAAGATAACGTTACAATATATAACTAAAAATCCATTTCAGAATTATTCTTTCATAAACAAGGAATGGGGCAGACATAAAAGCTATATACTGATTGCTCAAGGTTCTGGCTTCCTAAGCGTGAAGGCACATGGTAATAGAATATATATATATATATATATATATATATATATATATATATATATATATATATATATATATATATATTATATTATATCTGACCAACCCAGAGCTGCCCAGAAAAACTCTGAATGACATTCGATAAACTATCTCTTTCTCTATCTCCCTCTTTCTCCTCCCTAACACCCCCTCTTCTCTCTCTTCTTCTCCTCTCATTCTCTTTCTCCCTCTCTCCCAACAAACCCAGTCACTATTATAGAATTCAACAACCTAAGGCCATGTATTCAGGATCAAGTTTACCTGTCATTTCTTCTGTCAGTTCATCGAAACTGCCATTAAAACTTATGTTTAGACAACAGTTTGTGGGCGGAGACAGTCCACTCACCAGAGCAGATGAACTGATAGTATTACCTAAATATCTTTCGACTGACTGACAGGTTATTGCATGAGTGGACAGGGTAGCGCCAATTTCGTGACTGTTTGCCGCTTTCATCGGGAAGCATCTCAGACACTCTGATCAGAACATGAATAAATTATGTATAGGCATTACACAATTCACTGTTGGACCCTTCAACGCTATTTGTAGGCCATTATAAGTCAAAATCATACAATAAAAATCTAAAACAATATTTTCATGTGATACAGGCAATCTGGTATAGGCCTAGGCCAATGATGTCTTTTTATGATGTGTTACTATAATGAAAGTAAACTTCACTGCATAATTCATAAAAAACTGAACCAACCCCTCAGTTCTAATTTAATCAATATTGCATGAGAATAGACATCCTTTTTTAATAAGAAATATTTAGCCTATACCCTGCTACTCCTTTTTACTTCTTTCCTGTCAAGTGAATTGCTGCAAGAGTTAGTCTTCCACCCCCCCCCCTCATCATATTAAAAGAAACAGTGACAAAACACTTTCCTATATAGCTATCTTCAACTCGTGATACGTATTTTTTATATTGGTTGTAGGGATGTTTTTAACACAACATAATAATTTACAACTCATTATCTTTACATTGGCATCCAATTCCTTAATGCAGAATTGTGTATAAAGTTACACGTACGGCATCTATAAACTTGATCAATTCGTACAATAACGTAATCATCAATCAAACAAAATCTTTCCCTTCTTGGAGGAATGTTAGGCAATCGGTTATTTATTGTTTTCGAATAAATAAGTGTTGATAAAAGATAAAAATTAATATATATCATTCAAATATATAGCCTTAAACAATCATTTTATTTTCCTAAATGATGGGAATACTATTCCTTACATTCCTGTAAAGTTTTAAACTAGAATTTTCAGTCATTATCTTCTAGGTAATTAGTACCAAGCAACGTGAAAAGAAACTTATCTTCCCTACGCAATGAAGAGTTTTGCCAATTCGCACGATAATTTATTCCAACCGTCAACCCCTGGAGAGTCCAAGGTGATATTTCAATCATTCCAGACCTCATTTAAACCGACTTTATAACGAAATACTTCACCGTAACGTCAAAAAGCAGTCGCTATAGTGAATTCCGAAGGTAAAAACAAAGAAACTAATGAATTAACAAGGAAATTTTCATTGCCGGGCTGCCATAGTCTGAGGGCTTCCAGTGGGAGGAGTTTAATGACGTCACCAGAAAACTTGGAGCTTTCCATCCAAGCTACTCGTGACTCCCAGAACGTTCCTGAAGGAAAGGTGGTCTAAAAACGAAAATTTCATTTGCTTTGTCTGTGTTTGTATGCAATTGTAAGGTTTGACTGGTGTGGTGGTAAAAGTTATATTTTGAGTTACATTGCTTTATGACTGAATGAAAGTAATTCTAATAAAGTCAAACACATCTGTTTAATTTTCGGATGTACTAAGCTGATTATAGGGTTTGCAGTGGGAGGAGTTTAATGAAATCATACGTTTGACAGCACCTGAAAATAAAGGTGGAGCGTCAGGTGAAAAATAAGAATAAACCCAGAAAACAGAAGGAAAAGGTGAAGTAAAAACGAAAATTTTATCCGTTTTGTCTGAGCTTGTATGTCTGTCACGGGGTAGGGTTTTGATTTTGAGTTATAAACCTTTATGGGGTGACACAGAGGCAGTGTACAAAGTTTTGTCTGGGTCTGTCAAGCGGTTTGGATTTCTATAGTGCATAAACAAACATACAAACATTCACTTTTATATATAGAGATATAATGCATATAATATACACACACACTCATACAGTATATACATATATTTCTATATATATATATATATATATATATATATATATATATATAAATATATATATATATATATATAAATATATATATATATATATATATATATATATAAAAACAAATATCACAAATCGATATAATCTTTGCATTTCTGCAATCACTACTGTAGGTCCTGATTTTCGAATTTCATATCCGACCACATACCGGTAACCTTATGAAAACGGTTTAGTTTGCAAAACGACTTAAATTTACTATAAATACCACAATAAATTTATTTTGACGAGAAATTATTCCGTTTTCTATAACAATGATGGTAACAAAAGTATACAAAGAAATAAAAAATAAGTCAATATAGAAATTCATAAAACCAATATAGTGCAAATAAAATAATAAATATTGGTAACTGGCAACAGATCATCAAATAGTTTTTGTTGAAAACAGCTACAATTTTCTTAACAATAATAAATGATTTTAATACAATATAAAGACAGAACAGGTCCTTTTTCAAAGCTCAATATCCTGAACTACTAACAGAAGCCTGTTCCTGACGTATAATTATTCAAAAGGATCATGTAGTAACTGCATTAGCAATTATCCAATCTAAATTCTTATTTTCGGATCTAGAGTGCAAAGTCTTCTAAAATTAGTCAGTGGAAAGCAAAACAACAGGCTACACATCAGAGGGAGTGACTATTAATAATGACTGTCAGTACAGATATTACTTTGAAATAGTGTCACAGACCCATACGCCCAAATATCTTACCTTCAATATATATGTACACATACACGCAAACAAACGAATCCAAGCTAAACAAAATATCCCAATACTA
>NC_089748.1:74864149-74919149 GCF_040412425.1 Macrobrachium rosenbergii
CCTGGTACACGTCCATATCATGCATTCGTACATTAACATGATCAGAAACCTACGTGTTCCCCACACAGGAAACCAGGGTGTTCACACCTATTAAGAGAAGGTACAAAAACATTCGCCTAAAAATGTGCCTGTTTCTTTTGGACAATTATCATATGAGTTTTACGCCGGAACGTTGAACTATAATTTACATCCCGATCATTTTTAGGACAAAAACTACGCTTTGAAGGTCAAAATACCAAGGCATAAATAATAAAAACGCCATTTATTATGAAGATCCGAAACTGCCAATATAATAAACCTTACAAGGATGCCAGGTCAACCTTGAACTAAGTCATACTGTTGCGACGCTTAAAACATTAACAAGACAAAAATCAAAACATCAGTTGTTTATAAAAACTTCCTAAAAGCAAAAACAATGTACTGTACATATAAAATAAAAAAATGTACTTTAAAGAAACTGTAACAAACAAAAAAAAGCTTTAATTTAAAAAATATTATGAAGAAAGTAAACAAACAAAGGGACGAGTCACTTTCCTCGCCGCCTACCTTCGGCGTCAGAAGTAATTACCAAAAGTAATACGCCATAAATCTAATAGTTCGTACCCAGTATTATCGAGGCAACAATATCACGCCATATGCAATTTTGGAGTTACGGTCTACACTACCTCAGGATTACTTCACAAATTTGTAAAATTCAGTGTCACTGATGCACCTGCAATACTGTCGTAAATTACGGGAAACCATAATTTTCATGTTTAACTGAAAAAAAAATGGTAAAAGTTGAATATTATTAATAAATGTAATAAGATCATTCGATTTCGGGAAACCAGATAAATTTTTTTTTTTCGCAAGAAAAATGAGAAGTGAAAGAACTCCCGACAAGATTAGTAATACGTTGCAATCATGATCTGGCGTCAGCAATATTATTGCCATTCCATAGAAAATGATTTGATGTTCATTCTTTTTTTATGTCGATGGGAATACCAACTGAACCATGATGTACACTGCCTAGTCTTCTCTGCATTACTTTGGCCAGACATTCGTACTGAAAAGACCTTAAAAAGACAATACCCATCTTTCTTTTTTCTTTGAATTCTTTCCATTAAGAAACTATTCTTCCGCAATAAGACATGAAGATCAAGATATGAAAGCTTAATGAACACTGATAAAAAACTTCAATCTTTATTTTTCTTGGGAACTAGCATTTACAACCGCAATTCCCTTCCAAGCAACTGAGATAACATCTATTTCTCTTTCCTTGTCTACCTAGTCCATAAAAAAGATAAGGGAGTATATAGGGTTCGTGAAAAGTTAGCCAGAGCAGAAGTACATATTTACCACTCGGGAGCACTTTTATAAAAGCTAAATTATCCACTTACCACAGCCCTGCAGCAGCCGTTAAAACAAGTCTCAAGTTACAAGCAGATCTCAATTTAGACTCCAGAACGTTTTAGAACTGTTGCTGCAGTTCACATATCTCCACACTAATTTCTACGGATCTCTACTCTACGAGAAAATCAAAATGCGTTTCCAAGAATTCCATTCACTAAACTTTTATAACACGACCATTAATATGAATCTACTGGAAAGATACAAATCTTCTGACCATGTTCATCCGAAATGCATTTAAAAAAACACCGACAACAATCCATCCAGTGGTTTTTGCTGGGACGGACTTTATTTATTTATTTATTTATTTATTTTTTATTTTCACTCTTGCGTTGGCGTAACACTGATAGATGGCGCTTTGGAACGTTCGCTCCCCCATCATGGGACCATGGCGTTTCCAATTTCAAAGGTCTCTCTTAAAATTATTCGAAGTTATTCAAAAGATAAAGTCCGCAGAAAGAAAGAATAAATATACGAGAAGATAACTGTATCGTTCCGCATTGACTGTTTCGCCGTACTCGGTCTTCATTTGGGCTTAGGATTTGTGGAACTCCACGAAGAAAAAAAATAAACTTGCAACTAATCTCCAGATGTCTATGACTACCATAAATCATGCATGAACACATACCATAGAAATTAGAAAATGCTTTTCTTAGTTATTCTGCTGTGGTAATGCCATTCAATGTTTATTTACAAATATTTCCTTGTAGGTGAAAACGGTTTCCAAAGTATTAAAACGATTTGCGCTCTAATGTCTAGTCCTTCTTTAAATCTATATTGGATTTATTAATGATACACATTCAATTAGCAATCTGAATTATCCCCCATACCATGCGGCATATTTATTTCATATAGTAAAACGATAACACAATGCGACTGACCTTTTGCTTCGGCAATATTGTGGGACTTGTCTAATGAATAGGACTTCATAATGAATAGCTCCCTGCAAAATCGCAGGGCTCTCTTACCGAAAGGTACGGGATTTTCGCATTATAAAAAAGAGAAACAATATTTATTCATTATTATTCTAAACAAGCAAAAATCCTTATTATGGAATGGAATGGAATATCAAATTTAGGCCAATTGGCACGCGTTGGGACTTACGAGTTCATTCAGCGATGAAAGGGAAATTGAGAATAAAAAGGTTTTGAAGGTGTAACAGAAGGAAAACATCACAGTTGCAGTATGAAACGACTGTTTCATACTGTACTGAGGTACAGGAAAAAGAATAAATGGGATTGCAGGTAGGGGCCAAAGGGACACTGCAAAGAACCTTAAGTAATGCCTGCAGTGCACTGACGACACTGCCCCCCCGCCCCCAAACACCTACGGGGAATATCCTTCTTATGGAGCAATCATACGAAGCCATAAAGCTGCAAAGTAAGCATCCACAGAAAAGAACGCTTGTACACGCAAAGAGAAAAATGGGTGAGGAGAAAGCAATTAAACACAACTTCTAAACTAACAAGCAATTATAATTATACATGCATAAGCCGGAATACAGGCAATTATACACAAGGCTTCATAGTGTGAGTAAGGCCTCATTTTAATCTTACTAACATAAAAAAAAATTACCAAGAAGGCCTACCAATTACATGACTAGTATAGACTAAAGGCAAAAAAGCTGCCAGAACACTAAACTGTAGAGTGAGAGACACGATCTGTCTAGGTTCACTAAAATGCCATCAACAAATTCCTGTAAGTGATAACTTTAAAAAAACTATGAATACGATTAAGAACAAAACCTAAGGCACTCCAGTTACTAAGTTTATATATTACAGCCTTATGGTTATCCGAGTCAAGGACAGCAATAAAAATAGTTCGAATAAGTCTGGATAGGATTAGTTGCATCTGAAAGGGTGTCAGTTTCCCGGAGGCATATTGGCTATAAGGGAGTAAGTGCTTATATCAAGGTACCTACGTAATGGCTTCAAGATTAATTTTTCAGTAATCTTAGAGAGTAGAGGCTGGATATTAGACTGTAACTACTGCTGTAAGCCTTTAAATAACCTTAAGGAACGGACAGGCGTAGCACTACATGTTTCTGGTTCCTCTTTAAGAATGCTATTAAAAAAAATGATAAAACATGCCGTTTCAGTTTATTTGTCCCAGATAATGGAAACATTTTTCAGGACATTTTCTTTCAATACAAGTGTCAAAGTTATCTGCAATATATTTAGTAAAGCCCATTAAAGGCAAAGCATTTTGTGAAAAGTGTTTCAGGATGACAGGTATCTTTCAGGAGAACGTCCAGTGAAGACTGCTTAGCTTCCAATGTTTTATGTCAGACTATCTTGTTAACAGTTTGCCATCATTAGGCAATTAAGGGAGATAGCGCAGATCAGCTAATCCAAAGATGGAGTATTTTACGTTGGTCCACCAAAGATGAGGTTCGATTTCCTAACATTGTTTCATTATTAAATTATTTTCGTAATTTCCATCTTCAAATCCATGAACTCAGTTTCCTTCTTAATTGTGAGTGGAAATCAGCAATACCCAAAATGTTTGGGTCTGCGACTTTTTCACTATCTGCTGGCGTTGGAATTCTCTTCCATCCTGCTGTTTTTCTTGAATGGTATGAACTTACTTCTTTCAAATAAGCACTTTTATAACTGTCTCAGGAATTAGGCCCATCATTTATCCTTCACAAATTCTTGTTTCTTTAGGTAAGTTTCTGATGTCTGCCTACGGGCAGAGAGTTGCCCGTTCCAACAGGCTTCGCATTGTATGTTAATTTCATGACTTTCAAATAGCATGAAGGATCGCTGCATCTCACATTTCCTGCCATGATTCACTGACATTCCATTTCTATTTACCACTTAAGATAAATACAATGCATTTACGCTAAAAACTGAAAAACTGAGAAGAGAGAGAGAGAGAGAGAGAGAGAGAGAGAGAGAGAGAGAGAGACTATTATGAGTGTATATATGCAAGAACTATTTTACACCTGAAGTTCTGTGGATGATGAAACTTTCCTAAGGGAGCTTTTACGAAACAGCACCGGATCAACCCCAAGGAAAAGAGGGTTCCAGCAGCACAAACATTAGAAGAACTGAAAGTAAACTAGGGTGAGAGGCAGAAAAGAAATATAAACTCTGGTGTCATAACGGCAGTGACGCATGAACACACGAGCATAAATTATATATAAACACATAGATACACTGTACATACACACATACAAACACACGCATATGTTTGTAAGTGTGCACATAAAACTATATATATATGTCATTTCTCTTTACAAGGGATGACTAGCAAGAAAGCATTTGGGATGAATGCTAGCCCATGCTCTTCACTCTGGAAATGGAACCATCACAACTAATTACAAGTGCATTATTCTGTAGCTAGGATAACAGAGGCCCCTAACTGAAGTTTTGGGGTAAGGGACCCAAATCGTCTTTCCCGCCGGAATCGATTACGCGCTCTTGCTGATGAGCTCATACGATACCCACTGGACCACACGACCCTGTAATATATAAATATACATACATACATATATATATATATATACATATATATGTGTGTGTATGTGTGTGGTAATTGATTAATTACAAGAATGGACATTGTGATTGATCACCTCACCGGGTGATTGAAGCATAGAGCATTTATCCTGCCCTCCACGGTTGCCTCGTTATTATTCTTACAATGCCAACATCATATACATTTCTTTATGTGTACTGTGCTTACACTACGGACTTCTGGGCATAGTGAGTGTATATAGCATATAACATTTTATATACAAGCATTTATGTATATGTGTATATATATGTACGTATGTATGTATATATATACATGTGTATATATATATATATATATATATATATATATATATATATATATATATATATATATATATATATATATATATATATATAATATTGTATGCTATATTCATTCACTATGCCCAGGAGTCCGTAAGGGCACATAATGTGTACTGTGAGTGCCCTTACGGACTCCTGGGCATAGTGAACGTATTAAGCATACAACATTTTATATACATGTATATATATATGTAGTGTATATATGTGTATATATATGTACATATACTGTACATACATATATATAAAATGTTGTATGCTATATACAATAACTATGCCCAGGAGTCCGTAAGGGTAAGCGCAATACAAATTAAAAAATGTGTATGAAGTTGGCATTGTGAGAATAACAACAAGGCAACCCTGGAGGACAGGATAAACGCTCTATGGCTTCAATCACCCGATGAGGTTATCAATCACGGAGTCAGTTCCTGTAATTAATCAATTAATTATCCTTTCCCCGTCTCATGATTACATGCTCCGGCAAATTACCTTATCAATATCCTATTGATCTGATAAGTTTGCAATAGACATCAAGGGATGCGTTCCCTGACAATGCAACATTTCACTGCAATTATCATTGCATGAGTTGCATCCTATCATTTTGGCTGAAGAACATTTCCACCTATGCACGAAATAATGGATTTTTCTGCCCAGATAATGACAAGGGTATTTGGTCTCTCGATTGTTAAGACATGGACTTTCATAATAAATAATGTAGGAGTCCTTTTCATGAGTAAAATTTCCCATATACCCTCTCTACTCACCTAATATGAATGGGTTGATATTTCGTAATTAACTATACCCAAAGAATGCCCACAACGGTTCTCTGAATGAAAAATACCGGCCTCCAACACCTCATCGGACATTAATGAAAAAGCTGCTCGACTGTTTACGCGCCTTTTCAAGTGAACACATACATACGAGTGTCAGACTTTCCATTTGAACTTATGCATCATAAATAATCCAGGGAAAATGTGCCTGAGTGTATCCTTATAAAACGTAACTCGTTCCTGAGACCGTGAAAGTCATTGTACGGAAGTTACGACACTCCGTAAGGTTATGAAGTTCCTCTTTGGAGGGGTGGGTAGAGCTTTCGACTGGCACGCTGTTGGCCCAGCGCGACTCTCCGAGCCGCCAATGAAGAATTAGAGGAATTAATTTCTGGTGATAGAAATTCATTTCTCGTCATAATGTGGTTCGGATTCCACAATAAGCTGTAGGTCCCGTTGCCAGGTAACCAGTTGGTTCTTAGCCACGTAAAAATAAATCTAATCCTTCGGGCCAGCCCTAGGAGAGCTGTTAACCAGCTGAGTGGTCTGGTTAAACTAAGATATACTTAACTTTTTTTTTTTAAACTTATGGATATATGGTCACCAACCAGAATAAGAATACCATATACTGCTTTTGAGAAAACACAACAGCTGATAGAAGCGGCAGAGACAGTAAATAACTTTAGTAAAACAAAACAGGGAGAAAGAGATTAAGTGTCCTCCCAAATTACACACTTTCCAGGCCTTTGTTCTTAGCGTCCTGGCAACTTTGCGTCACGTAGAATCTTGGGAAGGGAGTTGAAAGAATGAGTTCCCCAAGTTTTCTCAAGAAGAAAAACACTGAAGGTACTTTATATCATTTCACCTGTAGCAGGAATGGGTAAGATGATAGTTGCTGGAACAAAATGAATAATGCTTATGAATTCCCTGGAAATTAAATTACGAAATATTATAACACACCCCAGTCCTCCATTTTTCCCTAATCACAAATGACAAGAACATATTTGGAAAAAATGATCAATTACCTAATAATTAACAAAAGAACTTGTGCTTCAGGGTATCCTCAAGCAAGAAAGTGCAAGCCTGCAAAATGTTGTGTATAGAGACTGCAGAACAGCCGAAATTTTTTAGCACAAATTTTTACCTGCAAATTATGTCAGTGATGACGGTATACCTTTGGGAAAAACTTTTACACGAATTTACTGGAATCACCAAGATACACATACAATAACAAAGTGGCTCATACCTTGAAACCATTCCATTTCACTAGATTAAGTACTTTTGAGATCCAATTTCATACACTGATAACTAAATATTAAGCATGATTCCAGATGCCGAAAAGCGCTGGAAAACTGATCAGGGTTCTCTTCACCAACATTATTTCATCTTTGCAGCCATATGTATCAGAGGTTAATAATATTTATTTTGATAACACACATGACTACAGACCTGAATTCTCCAAATTGTACATCTTGATAACCATAAAAATCTTTCAGCTAACATATCACCCGCTAAAAATATTGTCCAGAGTTGTAGGTCACTTATGAATATTCTGCCTGTCTGATTTCTAAACGTGAAAGAATGTCAACCTCCAAATACAATTACAAGATATCCAGAAGCACTACAATCAGCAATACTGTCGAGGAAATATGAAATCTCATCTTCAGCTTGGAGACACAAAAAAGGCTGTAACAAATAAAACCACGTGTCAATTAAATCAATGCCCGGAGATTTCAAAAGTCTAAAAAAGCTGTAACAGATATTGCACACATATCTACAGCAAATAGTAAAGGTCAAGTGAACGAAAATTGTTACATAAGAGATTATAAAAAGGAACATTTTCCCCCTCAACATACGGCCTGGATCCACACAACTTAATGTAATATTCTGGTTAGATAGCCTTTAGCGTCTAATCTTTCCGATTCCATTCCACCAGCAGAACCATTACCCAACTTCTCCTCTGGTTATCATCTGCAATATGGTCAACTAACTGGGTGTCGTTCAAGATTCAGAATACTAGTTCCATTCTCTGTCTCAGCTTGAGGGAAATCTTAGCAGGCTTAAGAATTACCATTTTTCTGAAATTCCTGAAAAAGGATTACCTATCATTACTTCCTCTGATCACACAAACCCTCCCGCGAATTATGGGACCCATTTTCCCATATGAATGGCCTATAAAATGAATGGGGTTTTGTGCCAAGCCAAGAGTTAAGCTCTCACATTCAAGCTTCTCCACTATTCCTGCACTCTACCCCAAGTAGACATTGTTGTAGGAAAGATGTTAAACGTTACTCTGTGAATGTTTTCTAAACAAATACCTACTTGATTTTTGCATATTGCAAATATAACATTTTGCACTAGTTTACAAAACTAGCTGAGCACTTAAATATGAGCCTTACTTCGGTCACTTTTCTTCTATAACTCAAAACAAATATGAGAAATTCCGTGACAGGAAACAGATTATAGGTCGTGAGCCCAACAGGTTAACGTCCATACATTACGGCGGTGTTGTTCTTCCCAATGATTTCATCAAGACAAAAACGTTACCACCTTTCAAATAAAAACAATGACATTCTTTTCCGTCTCCATAAATCAGCTCTTCTCAAAAATCATCCCCTCGACAAAATTTCAATTATAGCTCGGTTGGACACCTTGACCTCACTCTCTGTACTATCCGAGAATGAAACCGTATGGTGATCTTATATATTATATCTATGAAGATTCTCAACCTTCATTAGTTTTAAATTTATCTTTAACGTTTAAATCCTAACGGCTATGGCATGGGCAGTTCACGTATGTATGTCCGTGAGTGTGTGTGTGTGTGTGTCTATGTATAAAATAAAACAGGTTTATCACTGTAATTAGTACATTATGATGTCTGATGATTTAATCAAAAAGTAACGAAGCAGTGGGCGAACCACAACGTTAAATGTCCTTCAGTATAAATTTATGCAATGAACAAAACTCCGAGGCAAGCAGAGTGGGCATCAAATTCCAGTAGATGTCTTCAGTGGCTATAAATAAAGTGTTCTCGGTTCGCGCCGACAGCAACAACCAGTTAATAATTGGGAAGGTGTTACTTTCTGAATTACCGGTCTTAGCTGTTGGTAAATCAACTATTTATGGCATAAAATAAAAAATAAGGAATAACTACCTTAAAATATCACTTCTAATTTCGGAACATGCAAACACATACATACGTAATATAAATGTAAACAACAAACATTAAAAAATATAAATATTAGTTTTTCACTTATCACTATATGAGAGAACATTAAACAAAACAAGAACTGGCGATTGGAAAATATAATAAATCCATTTAACTGACTTTAAGTACCCTGGGACACATTCCTTCTTCACCAACCAAAGTGGGGTCCGTATTAACATCCTAATGTCAAGCACCTTTAAGCAATATGGATAGACCACTTCACCTTATCAAAACACTTATTATTGAGTAAGAGAAAAATACGAAGGTAATGGGTCTAATGTCTTAAGAGAGCACAACACACGATTTCAATTGGTGTGAAATCTCTCTCAGGCTGCAAATTCCATAACAGAACCACCCAGATTCGACTGCTACATAATGTAAGAGTTCACTTAAGGGTACGAAACAGTTTGGGATGAAGCCCCACTCCGGAAGCGTGAGATCTAAATGACCCCTATCACAATATCCTCCTCCAGTTTTTATGAAGAGGTAAAAATACGCATATTCTGCAGCTAAACGTACCTCCAGGCCTTAAATTAAGGCCCATAAACGATAAAAAATAAGCACCATAAAGGATGAAAAGCAAAAGAAAAAAATCTATTTGCCTGATAACATGGCTCAAAAATTATGATCTAGAACTTGGGTTGACGTGACTACATAATACAAAATCACTCTAATATGAAGGGCATAAACAACGAGAAAATAACAACTTCAAAGCTCTTCATGGAGTGGCTACATATATCGGGTAGTAATCATCCAATAAAACTAGCACTTTAAACAAAATATGAAAGCCAGCTCATAATGTATTTGTTGCTAACTTATCCATTATTTATTAAACAGTAAATATAAGTGTATACGACTCACTGACAAGAAATATCGCATCACGTCCTCTCGGTAAAATTGTGACGTTATAATTCTTTCTTACACACCTCCTGTATGTCTGAGTAATTTCGGTCTAAATTACTTATAGAGGAAGTGAAAAATAATAATCAACACAATAAACAGGAAGCAAGAGTCCAATTAGCCGTCTCCATCCACGTCAAAATGAGCTATCAAGATTCGAAATGCTTTTCGCTCCCCACGTCTTAAGAATGTTCACCACGAAAGTTAAACTGAAAATATGAGGTACCTCGAAGTGTGAAAAACATCTTAAACAACTTAACCTATGCCTCTCTCTCTCTCTCTCTCTCTCTCTCTCTTCGTAACAAATATGGATGTACGCGAGTATTCATTATCATATCGTAGCCATAATATGGCTTTTCACAATCAGTCAGATAGGCCAAGAAACAAACAATTAAGCTACAAATTTGGTTTGTTGTGCTGAAAATGGCTTCCACTACTAAACTTCTTATCACAAAATGTTGTAACTGTGTGCTGAATTAGGTTAGAAGACGATTCATTAGTTTAACTAAGCTACAAACATATCTATTAATTATGTTACTCTGTCTACAAGTTGCCCGAGCTTTGTTATACGGCATAAATATGTACATGAAAACACAGTACGAAATATTTAAATAAGGTATACTATACAAATAAAAACAATGCTTACGAACTCAAATAGGATTCGTAACAAAATACAACTTATGAGACTTAATAACTGGTACCTCATTAGCCATCTGACATATTTACAACGTCTACTATAAATCTACAGTGGCATACTTGTAATGGTAAGGGTTATTACGGTCAATGATAAATATGTGATCGTCTTAATGTATAGGCCTATCTGGGGCCTATTTGTTATCGGATACGGTAGGCAGCTGGATAGCTCAGCTCCCGTGATTGCGACAAGATTCGCGGATGTACATAATCAGAGAACCTGCTGGTAATATTATGTACTAGGGCACTGATAATGAATGTTTTATTACTGACTGACGAATCAACACTTGTATGGCTTTAAACAGCAGACTTCTTTCACTCCTTGTATTATCTTCATTGGTTTTAACTGTCAATATAATACTGGGCTATGTTTCCCGTAAGTTAAGTCTCAACCCTAATCTTCATCCCCTCCCCTTCTTTTTATACAGATCTAAACTAGACGAGACATTATTCTACACGTCTCTGTTTACCCATGTTTACACTGGGAACATGCATAGCGCGAATGAACACCAAACTGATATAAGACGAAGTGAAGCGGAAAAAAGAAAATTCTGACCTGGCCGGAAGAGCAGGGACCTTTGACAAAACTGCTGGAGAACAGTCTTTTGTTTTACAGATTTTTCTACACACAAGAGCTAGCTTTCAGATAGCAAAAGAGAGAAAGATAAACGATGGTGAACAAATTAAATCTCCTGCAAGGCAATGTAAATAAATATTTCTAATCAACCTTCTAAATTACGTGATTCCATGTCAAACGACGTTGTAATTTCTTCTTACAATATTTTAAAATTCTAGATTGATACTGCAGGGGAAAACGCTCAAGACGTAGCTTAGCCAAAACTGTTAATGCCATTTACTCCCAAAACACAATTTCGGCATTCCTTCCTATTTCCTTAGTCATCTGCCCACTCTTTTTAATTTCCTTGTTTGTCATCAGAACATAAGTCAAAGAAGTATGGTCCGTCTGACTGTGATTTCATTAGATACCCCGAAAGTTACTAAGGGATTTCAATGAGTACTTGGAGGGGTGAGCAATGGGGACAAGGAAAAACTGTTAGATTCGGAGATGATGATAGCTCCTGAAGGGAGTCCAAGATTTTATTTTTTTATTACAAGAAGCGTAAAATTCGAACCAAGTTTACTTGAAAACAGGAAGTTCTTTTGGAACAAATGGAGGTATGGCATCTCTTGAGTGTTTTCAAGTTTTCTGGGAAGTCCATTGCAAACCTTCCTTGCAGTAACCAATCTTGGTTTCGGCAACCATGTTTATCTCTGTCTCTTAACCATTAAAGAATGTTCACGACAGTTAGACTGCAATTTACAAACTTGAACTAATATATAACAAATTTTTGTGTAATTATAAAAACACTGCATTTCGCTTTTATCTTCATTTTCTTTATTTCTCTTCTCAGTATCACTACAAATTAGCGAATCTTCTATTAGTAAACTAAATTAAACACTAAGCTCACTGCTATGTATATCTTTTAAACAGAAGCCTTGGCACTTCAGATTACGTAAGCATATAGGGGTTGGAAGTAGTAGTAGTAGTAGTAAATGAAGGAAGGCCTATATGTAAACTGCCATAGTGAATGTCAAAAATTTTCAATTAAGAAGGCATTAAACAACAATCTCTATCTTCGACACAGAAAATATTCGGGACAAAGTCTCCGTTATAAAAATCTTTATGAACTGATTGCCACATCAGCTCAGTTGCGAAGTATGTTAACAAATTCATGCTATAAACAATGTAAGACAACGGAATCAATACTTTATTTTACAAAAAAAAAAAAAAGTTTTTTAACGAGAGCTTAGAAAATATTCCTTGTTGACATCATTGTCAACTTGTTGCTGTTGCACAATAATCTTATGTTCGTATTCGGGAAAAAATTGTATATATATATACTATATATATATATATATATATATATATATATATATATATATATATATATATATATATATATATATATGTATGTATGTATATATATATATATATATATATATATATATATATATATATATATGTATGTATGTATGTATGTATGTATGTATGTATGTAATATATATATATATATATATATATATATATATATATATATATATATATATATATATATATATATATATATATTATATGAATTTTCTATCACATCACTGTGACTTATTTATAATAATTAAACTTCAAATATCGTTTAATATCCAATTCCCGCTACTTCTTGATGGTTAAGTGGTTAGACCGTCCACTGGAGTCGTTGGAAGGTACTGTGTCGAGGGATCGAGAACCGATGGTACCGATCCATTTATCACTTATAATTCCCCTTCGGTGATAATTCTCCATCAGGGATATTCCCAAAGTAGCGTGAATTGGATATTAAAGGACATTTATATCTTATTATATCTTAATGATTATATATATATATATATATATATATATATATATATATATATATATATATATATATATATATAGACATACATAAACTGTTTTCCAACGAGTACTATACAAAAAATATACTTTCCCATATAAATATAACTATCAATATTATTCTTTGGAAGCAATGCACATACAAAAATCAAGGCTTTCTCTCTAAACATATTTCCACAAGAATCTCTCCACTCTCCTTTGCTTCAGGAACGCCATACCTATCAACTATGCAATCTGTCTCTTTGCCACATCTCTTTGCATTTAAATCACTAGTACAACCAGCCTTTCTCATTCTTCAAACCCAGCCAGGCATGGATCCAGGTTTTTCTTTACACTCATTCTTTTCCACTCACGAGCCATTTCTAATTAATATCACATTTTTGCCCACCACATATGATGTTACCCATACAATCCCAGGGCTAGCAGAGGCAATATACGTAGTGTTGCTAATGTACGTTCTTGAGAGCCGCTAAAAGTATTTATGATGGAGGAGAAACATGTTTCATAATATGTCGACTGTAGAAAAGGATGTTGTATGCATGAATTTTTTTTATCTTTATGGATTCAGTGATGCAAAAAGTGGATGTTGTGATACAAGAAATCTGACAAAAGGACATTACATCTACGTGCAAAGCAGTGGATTAAAATAACAATTCCTGGATACAGATGATATGATGATGACTGCAGATAGTAGAGAACCAATTAGGTGTTTGCAAGAGGAGCCAACTTAAAGTGAATACGAACAAAAGTAAGGTTATGAATATTGTTATGAATAATAAATGAACGGATTGCAATGGCTGAGAGAAAGAGAAGCGAATCAGAATAGGTAAAGCACAGAAGACAGCACTTTCTATGTAAAGGTTTAGAAGAACAGACGAAACTGTAAGGAAGCCAAATTTGGAACTTAGGCCGGAATGGTTGCGCTAACTCTCCTGAATGACAGTCGGGTGTGGATGTTGAATGAAAAAAAAACAAAAAAAAAAAAACAAAGGTTGAAGCTGTAACTGAGGACTGAAAGAGTGAGGAATTCAGAGAAGGGTAGAACTAGTAAAAATGGTTAGCTTTGGTGAAAATATGGATCACTGTTTTTGAGACAAGTGACTTTTTTCATATTCAAACATATTAAGCCTCAAATTTCGTTCACTATTGATATCACTACAGTATACCTTTGGAAGAACTTATATCCAAAGGGAATTATAACTGAAATGCTTCCGCCTCGGCCTGCATTCGACCCTGGGCCTTTATTCAGAAACAACGATAAAGTCATTTTGGACTACTCGGCTCTCAAGAGATATTGAAGTTTAAAACCGACTCTGTTGCACATATTCCTGTCGAATTCAGTTTCTGTACTTAGAATCCATATCAGCTCATCTCCACAATGATAGCTGATTGGTAAGCTGCCTAGTAACACTTGACTAAATATAAATTTTGTCACTTAGCCAAGTGGAACTTTCCACTATTTAGTCTGCCATTCTAGCACGGTCTTAATTCATTTTCGGAGTTGCTAATTCACTTGTGACACCTACAACTCTCTGGCAGAACTTCCACCATAGACAGTAATTTTCCTTGCCTTCATTTCTCCCATTCGCACCGAAAATCCAAATTTCACTTCCGTAAAGCGAGTGGCTCAGTAATCCCTTCTTTCATGAGTTCCGTAACTACTAAAAGTCTTTTCCTATTTTTACACTTACCCTGCTTTTCTATGCCCAACCTATTCAGTGATTCACCTCTGGACACATATATAGATATTAAACCTTTTCCTGACTCCTGAGAAAAGACAACAAACAACAAGGCAGTCACTGCCAACATTCATACTTCCAATGCTGAATTATGGATAAGAAATTAAAATCTTAAAAAATTTTACTCCAATATAATATTAAAATCTGCGATTTAAAAAATTTACTAAAATCTGTGCGATTTTAAAAATGGTTCATGAATCTAAGGTTCTCTAAAACTAATACAGGCTTCCAGAAAATTAAAAAAAAAAAAAGAAAAAGAAAAAAGAAAAGCGAAGGAAACGATACCATGTTATTACACTTAGAATGAAACATTGGTAAAAAACAATTACTTCGAGTTTACCCATTTTTTGCTTCAGTCCAGGCAACAATCTCCGCTCCATGAATAACCTATTCAGCTTTTTTACCCCGTAATTTCGCCACAAATGTGTTATTCAGAGAGAGAGAGAGAGAGAGAGAGAGAGAGAGAGAGAGAGAAAGAGAGGAAAACAAGTTTCAATGATAATGTTACAATACAGTCCATACATGATTCAAGTTTGTTTTCAAATACAAAACTCAAGAAATTTATTATTTTCCATCTATACATAACGTGACTGAATATATAGGTCATGTTTAATGAAAAACTCGAGTACTAATCTATTGAGCAAAGTAAAAATAATACAGAGTTAACTAAAGGAAAATTTGACGAGAGAGAGAGAGAGAAAAAGAGAGAGAGAGAGAGAGAGAGAGAGAGAGAGAGAGAAAAAAAAAAAAAAAAAAAAAAACTTTCTATATCTTGTTCTAGTCGAGAACTTTGAATTTTCATTTTTTTTAAGCAACGATGACAACGCAGATTATGAAACAGTGATGACTTTTAATCTTTACCAAACCAGTTTCTACATTAAAAAAATTACTACGAATACTCAGTTATAAAAAATAACTTCAATCTCCCTTTACCAAAGGAGAAAATTCTTACAATAACTGCCTAGTATTTTTAACCTTCTTGAAACCGCTTCTTAGATAAAAAAAAAAAAAAAAAAATCTTGTAAATATTTACCAGTGAGATCAAGTTCTTTAAGGGCTGTTTCCAGAAGTGTTCCACTTGTTCAACATTATTTGCATAGTTTAAACAGCAACATCTCATTGAATCCACTCCCAATACTCAGAATTACAGATGCATAATTAATCAGCTAATAAGTGCGTCCGAGAAATATCATCAAAGCAAAAACATGTATCAAAAACCATCCTATTCACCAAATACGACAACATACTCGAGATTTGCCTATTTTTCTGTAAATGACTACTGGTTACGAAGTCACAGGTCTGGAAATTCTGTTACAGAATACGAAGCAGAAACAACAAAAGACGTTTACACAAATATATTCAAAAGAAAATACGATATAAAACTCGAGATCTTAGATCCACATGAATATTCTTGACACTAGTACTTTTTATCCGTTATGGATTCATTATAAAAAAAATACATGGAATAATATTATATATAGCGGGATCGCAAATAAAAAATAGAAATAAAATACACCATTATGACTTAGAAAAAAATAATAGCAAAAATGTGGATTACAGCAGTACACATCAGCAAATTCCAATTGGATGGCAACCCACTACTTTTGAGCAGACTTCGAAAACCCATCAGAGATAAAAACTGATCCAGTTTAAGGATTAAACGATCCGTATTTAGCTTTAAAAGTACAAAAACTCCCAGTTAATTTATTGCAATAGAATACAGGCAAAGAAGGAGGCAAGTAATAAAGCATCTAAACCAAAACTACGAAAGACGGGCAGGATATTTACTGAACTCGCTAGCTGGGCTATTTAGCCCAAAGCAAGACCAGTAACCTGGTTTACGACATGTCTAAAGGGCGCATGCGCTCATTACATCAACGCTCAAGTCATGTCCAGGGGTAGATACTTCATTATGACCGTGTGTCATCAGGGGCACTTTTGCCATCTCTCCGGAGACAAACGAATAAAAAGGTGAAAATATAGATATAAAAAGAGAACGAAAAGATGGCAATCGAATAAATTTAATAAAGAAATGCTGAAATTATTAACCTATTAAACTACATGTAATAACTGACATTAACAAAGGATATAACAAATCAAAAGTTAGGACAAACAAATAGTGAAATTAAGAGATCCAAATACAAGTCCGGGATCAAATTTCAGCATTTGAAATTTGTTTCTTTAATCTTTATAGTAAGGAATAGAATGATAGCCACAATTCGCACTAGCGATAAAAATATTTGACTCATAAAACCCTTTTTTCAATATTACGGGAAGAATGAATAAGAAGGCCAAGATGTCGGGTATATTGTGCGACGAACCATAACTAAACTCCTGAAACCTTGTGTGTTAAAGCTGTAAATATGTTATTAATTCCAAAACGTTCATTCCGGTTTCTTACACGACGGTAAAGATTTCGTAATGTGAAACGATTTTCAAAAGTGTGTGTACGTGTGTGTGTGTGTGTGTGTCTGAGAGAGAGAGAGAGAGAGAGAGAGAGAGAGAGAGAGAGAGAGAGAGAGAGAGAGAGAGAAAATATGGATATTTAGTGTTCATTAGTTCATAGAAGTAAAACAATTATTTCATGTAATAAGAGACAGAAAATGGCTATTTGATTTCTTTTGGAAATACCAAAAAAACAAACCTTGAGAGAAACCAAACTACCTCAAAGCACACTAACTTCAGCAAGCACTGAAGGCCTCCAATCACGGACAGGTTTCCTGAAGTCGCCTAGGAGCTATCTCAAATGACATGAGTAGGCAAGCAGCAGCCGCAAACATG
The DNA here is from genome assembly GCF_040412425.1 of Macrobrachium rosenbergii. Taxonomy (NCBI): domain Eukaryota; kingdom Metazoa; phylum Arthropoda; class Malacostraca; order Decapoda; family Palaemonidae; genus Macrobrachium; species Macrobrachium rosenbergii. The sequence continues at coordinate 74,881,873 of NC_089748.1, forward strand.
CGTGCGTGCGTGCGCGCGCATCTATTTTCGGAGGTAGCAGCCCTGGTTGACATCAACACTTTTATTCTTGGAGATCAAACGGTTCTCCAAATGATGAGCATTTCAAGTTAGGACCCGTTAAGGTATGATTTTGAAATGATACGATTTAATCAGATATTCACATATTTAAATAAATCTCCAAAAACTACCTTTTCATCACAGACCCATTTACTTCCGAGCAACCGCTAATTTTGAGTTTTTTCCCTAAGAATATTTATGCATTACGAATAATAATCATAATAACTTACAACAAAAAACAAAATCATTCTTTTCTTTTAAAAATGACGCATAATTTTCAGTTTGTCGGCAGTGCTCAAAAAACACGCAACGTATCCATAAAATGAAACATGAAAGCATAATCTCATAAATCCGACCGGGAAGAGTAAAATAAGCCCTTTTACAGAATTAAAAATAAAACAGCATTCTCTTCTCAAAAAATCCATGAAAATCAACTACATGGAAAATAAAATTTATAAAAGCATTCGTAGATTACAATTCACTTCAGGCCACTGAAAAAACTGCTAATTGCGATTTCATTAGTGACGATGTATCCACTTTTTCCTTCGTGAAAAGGGAAAACCCAATTAACCACAGAAAATAAAAACACAAATTCCAGTTTCTCTTTTTCAAGAGTCATGGAGAGAGAGAGAGAGAGAGAGAGAGAGAGAGAGAGAGAGAGAGAGACGAGGGACTTTGCCAATTCTGTGTAAAAAAACAAGATTCAAAAATACTATATCAGAAGTATGTTTTTCTTTGTTTAGAGAAGAAAGCGAAATTCATGTTTTATCGAGAAATAAAATGCCATATATTGACGCAGTGCAACTCATCCAAGCAGCTTTCACAGTAACCAGCGATCAGACATTCGTGAACAATTTAGTGACTCTTAACAACCAGAGAAGCACCACACCGAAAATCGACTCAAACGAGAAGATTTCTTAACGTGGAATAATGTGGGGAGGCATAACCTCTGCAACGCCGCCGCCTCCCGAGAGCTCTTGCCCAAGGTGCCCCACGCCGTCATGAGGTTGAGTGGCTCATACCGCCGGGGGAGAAGTGAACCTTCTCAAACAGGTGGTGACTGACCGAGTCACCTGTACTGATGATTACCTGTGTAATGGCCACTTGCCAGGTTGGGACTTTTTCTCTCCCGCGCAAGTGACGACGTGAACTGCTTTTAACGACTGTAATTGAAGGGAGGGAGGGGAGGGGGAGCCGGGGATTATTTCCTCACGATGTGTTTGTTCCACTAAACAAAATCATCCTTTTTTCAGTATAATGAACGGGACGATATCACGAAATATTCACTGAAAAAACAAGATACGATCAGATTGAGAAGACAACCCGATTATTAAGTACCGCTAATAACTATGGTAACCCTAGCTCCAAGACCGTATAAAAAGTGATTAAATAAAAAATATGAAAATTCAACCACAAAGATGAAGAGTACATAATAATAGCAGGAACTGGAAACCTAGTCATATATTTACTCTCTCTCGATGCATTATATATATATATATATATATATATATATATATATATATATATATATATATATATATATATGTGTGTGTGTATATATAGTGTGTGTGATATATATGTATGTATATATATATATATATATATATATATATATATATATATATATATATATATATATATATATATATATATATATATATGTATATATATAATATATATATATATATATATATATATATATATATATATATATATATGTTTGTGTGTGCATATATATATACTGTATTATTATGCTCTTACCTGGCCTACTTACTGTATTCTTTGTTCAGGGGTCCAACCCGGGGTCTAGCTCGTGAACACGGGGCTTACTAATACACCTTGAGATTCTGACAGCAATTACTTGGTCAGGTAGGAAACTAATTAGAAAAACAGTTGGGCTGAAGGCCGTACTTCAATAAGGGACTGCTGCAGATAAACACTTAGGTCTCCTTTAAATGGAATATATTTTTACAATTAAACACGTCAATCAGAAGACGGTGGAATGATAAGCAGATACAACAGGGGGCTGCCATGTGGGTTAGTTATTCTAGCACTGGTTCAAATATTGAAGAGTCTATGATTAATCCTCTGGAAAGGGACACTGAAGAATTGATACAGTGGCCTTTTCACTGCAAGAAGCACAAGTAAATGTTTCCATAGCTGGCGATATACCATCAGCAATTAGATAATGCCAGTGGTTACACAAGGATAATTATAACGATTTCGGACGACTGGAGGGTTGCACAGAAGGTGCCAAGATAATTCGATTCTTGTTACAATATGCTTGCATTAAAATTCAAACTGACCTAAGTGAGGCAGGGGTCTTTGTGATAACTCGCATTTCAGAAAAGAAAATGAGAGTCCAGTGAAAGATTAAAGATATGTGACTGTCTGAAAAAACCTAGGATCAGGACTTTATCGGAGCGATGGGGAGCCTCTTCGAAATTTCACAAGGGATGGAGGGATGTGTTTAATGGGAATGCATAGGTAATGTGACTGGGTGGTCGAGAGGTGACCACGTGTGTGGGGGGGTGGGAGGTCAGCTCAATAAGGAGCATACAAGGGGATGTGTGTCGGTCTGCTACAGGTAGGGTTTGAGACCGAGGTCAGCACTCTCTCACCTTATATGACCTTGGGGGCTTATTTTCTTGCGCCTTCCAGGGGACATTGGGATCGCAAGTGGCGGGTCAGCCACCTCGTTTTCTATGTCGGAATCTTCCAAATACTGGTGACTTCTGGCCACTCATGTTTGCCAGTTTTTATGGGGGACTCAACCTTTCTGGCGGATTTCGGCATGCTTTCGTCTCCATTCACCTTTTATCTGAAAAGAGGTAATTCAAGCAGTCACCAGGTCTTTAGGAAAGATAAACAGATGCACCACAAAAAGGGGAGCATGGAGAAAAATTTAAGTAGGGTCTGAGTTTCTCACTCCCTTCCTCAGTTAGTTATCAGTATGAAAAAATACTTTATTTAGTTTGCAAGGCAGTCTGAAGGTTTGGGTTTGCTTGGGAAGTGGTTTCCCACGTTATATATATATATATATATATATATATATATATATATATATATATATATATATATATATATATATATATATATAATGTGTGTGTGTGTGTGTGTGTGTGTGTGTGTGTGTGTGTGTGGTGTACAAATACATTTGTATGTATATTTTATTTATATATAATATATGTATGTATGTATGTATTTATATATCGTCTGCTGGTTCGGAGCTGGCATATTTCAGATGCTCCCCAAGTCCTTAACCAACATTTGCATCAGAAATGAAAGGCATTGGCAGTTTTATGAAAATCACCCCAAGCAACTGCAACCATTTGCTTTCAGAGTAAAATGTATAACCTTACCAGCTAGGTATTTGGTTAGCCAACACCACCCCCTCCCCCACCCGCCCCGAACCTTCCCGAGGTAAAATGTTGTAAATATAATTCAACAAAAGCTGTAATGTCCATTTAGGGAATGAAATCAATATTTTTAGATCATTCATCCCAAGATGATAACTATGTTGAAGTTTTCACAGATGGCTCATAGTCAGATGCTGGCGTTGGCTTTGGAGTGGTCTTTCCTGATGTAGAGAGAAGAGGGAGATTGTCATCTGTTGTATCTCTTTTTACAGCAGAACTGCATACAGTTTTAAGGGCCTTAAAGATATTTTAACTTTGAATGGAAATAGTTTTCCTGCATACTGTACCTAAAGAAGTGTTCTTCAGTCTTTGGAATCTTTGAACCCTTTGAACCCACGGTTTTAGAGATTATGAAATGTCTGTTCTAGTGAAAAGAAGAGGTAAGGAAGTAAATTCTTGCTGAGTGCCTTCCTGTGTTGGGGTTCTTGGGAATTACAAAAGGTGATCAACTTGCTAAGTCAGCAGTCACCTCTCCAGAACCCAGGAGATGCCTACCACCATAAAGGGATGTATATCCTCCAGAAAATGAAAAACCTTTGGCAGTCCATTTGGGAAAATATTGAAAGAAACCAAAAGATGCGTAATATTACATCATTACTGTCTCCTTAGTCATATCCCTATACGCAAAGGAGATTAGAAAAGATGTTGCGCAGGATAAGGATTGGGCATAATAGACTCGCTCATGGGTTCTTGATGTCAGGGGAAAATCCTCCATTCTGCAACGAATGTGTGGCCTTGATGCGACACATTTTGCTGGTCGAATGTCCCAGTCTTGGGGATCGAAGACGTAGATTCCTCTCTTGAGAACGTGACAGAGAAGGACATTTTATCTTTGCTACGCTTCTCGGGTAGGATTGTAATATTGTGCAGTTATATACTGTAGCTTTGTTAGGAAGACGGGACTCCTCAACAAATTTTAAATCTTATAGTGTGCGTGTATGAATGTATAGTACAAATAAATTTACAGTTATGATCATATATACTGTATATATATGTATGTAGGTATGTATGTATGTATGTATGTATATATATATATATATATATATATATATATATATATATATATTAGGTATTTCTTTTATGAAACTCCTTTTAAACTTTTTTAAGTTTCCAATTTAACTTTTTTACCGCGTCAATAACCTAGGCGTTGTGACCCCAGTTTTAGTAACCATATATCAATCAATCAATATAAATATATATGTGTGTGTGTGTGTGTAATTTATGTATACATAATATATATATTATGTATAGATAAATATATAATATACATGTATACATATATTATGTATACATGTATATTATATATATACATATGTATATATATAATATACGCGTATGCAATGTAAGTATGTATATAGGTTTATTCACATTTAAACAGTAAAGAATTTTGGAAAAGTACCCAAACGAAAAATTTCACCGTATATACTATAGTTGACATACAGGGCTAAAAAAAGAACAAGAGTAAAAAGCAGTTTTTATATTTTTGAGATACACAAACTTTTTAACGCCTCTACCCAACTGTGAACTTGTCCAATGAAAAATTAAATAAAGTCCAGAGCACCTGAGAGAATGCTTGAAAAGTTAGTTGATTTGGCAAAATTGTACATAACTTGATTTGTACATTTTCCTTTGGTCAAGGATTTCTATGTACCAAGAAAAGGTCCAAGGTTTGAATTCTGAGCGAGCAGGAGTGCATTAGACCTATTCCGTTAAAATCTCACCTTCCCTCCGTTGATAAAAACAGTTTGGTACTAGTAGTTGCACACAGGGTAAAGAAGTGCATGATGGTTGCAAACTAATCCCAAATGACTGCAAAGAGAACCAGATGGCTAACTCCTTTCAGAGCCACTCCTCTGTGGATAAAAAGTCATATGAAATTATATATATATATATATATATATATATATATATATATATATATATATATATATATATATATATATATATATATATATATATACATAATGTGTTTGTATGTGTACACATATACATTCAACGTGTGTGTGTGAGTGTATAGTCTACCAGTTACTTTTTGTCAAAGTCAAATATACATATCAGACACAATGACCTCTCAACTTCCAGATTTCTTAACATTTTTTGGGTACTCTTTGTTGTTAGACAGTCTGGAATCCAGAATAAATATCAAATGAAGAAAACCAAACTTTCAGTGAGGATATTTAAATTCTCATTGTGTGTGTGTGCAAAGCGGACACAGTATATTGACACACTTTGTTTATGAAGGCAGATGATAGAGATACGTATACATCAGAGTCGGTATCAACTTACACTTCTCTTGATAGCTCAATGATCAAAGGTCACTGTGTGTTGTTGTTTGCCAAACCAGGCGGCAGTTCGAATCCCACTGGTGGCGAAGCACTTACCAATTATAATTCCCCTTGGTTGTAAGTTATTCCAAAAGTAGAGTGAATTGGATATTTAACAATATTTGTGGCTTAATATTTGCGAATACAAAAAGTGACACGGTGTATGTGACAAAAATTCATGTGCATATATATACATGCATATTATATATATATATATATATAAATATATATATATATATATATATATATATATATATATATATATATATATATATACAGATAGATATACAGAGAGAGAGAGAGAGAGAGAGAGAGAGAGAGAGAGAGAGAGAGAAATAATCTACCTTCATGAACGAGGCCTCCCAGTGACTCTGTGTCCACATAACACCTAGAATGAGTCACAAAAATCGGGAGTAAGTGACTCATCTCTTTCTAATGGATGTGCGTGTGCGGTTTCTCTTAGCCGCAGCAACGTTCCCCCACCCCTGTCTCTCTCTCTCTCTCTCTCTCCAGTCTAACTCTGATATTTTTCCTGGATTCAAAAGCCGAAGGCACAGTAAATCATATCCTTATCTAGAACAAGCCTGCAGGTGGAGATAGGATACATCACGACTGGCTCACCTCGTCAAGGCAAAAATTAAACATGAGCGAAGAAAGCCCGAAGACATTCGCGTTCTATTATGAGGAAAGAAATTCCAATTCTATTATGAGGACTTCTGCCACAGATTTAACAGCTCACACAAATTTCTTACTTCTGCATCATTTAAAACTAAATAATTCAAAATGTGAGATACTCAGATTTGCACATCATAGTTGCAAATATGTACTTTCATATAAAAACACATATGGTAATTGTTTTTACATGGCTAGCCCATAAGTATAAAAAAAATAGTTCTGTGGTACTGTTATACTACTACTATCTATTATTACCACTTCTGGCGCTGACCCCTTTAAGAGGGAAGGGCATATGAAGGAAAGAAAAAAACAAACAAACATAATACTATTGCAAGCACCTATAAGCAATCTCCGGAAAAGGAAGATAATACCCAAAGTTTCTGAGTAACAAATAAAGAGAAAAGTTGCATAATACTTAAAGAACATTTGGACGTGGTTCTCGAAGATTAACAGCGTCAAGTTCTTGCTTGATTGTAATTACAGCACGCGGAAGCTGAGAGACGCGCCAAAGACTGTAAAATACTCAGCCGATAACGGGCAAGCGCTCTCTCCCAACACTTACAAACACACGCGTGCACACAAAACTAGTTATGCAAGTGAACTTATTTTTGCATAAACAAGAGAGACTAAGACAAGCACGTAATCTAGGCAGCAAGATCACTGAACGGAAAGAAATAAAATGTGTGTAAACAGCATTCAAAGCAGACAAGCTTGCATCCTGAGACTTATTTTCACTAATGGAATACAATGCAGCCCGTTGCTATGCTGAATGGGGTGAGGATATCGGCAAAGAGTAAGCCGGAAAAACCAAAATAGAACAGAAGCTGTACGAAAGAAAAGTGAGATGTTCTGATAACTTTTTTTATGGCTACCTTTCGGACACTTATTATTACAAAATGATGAAAGTTTAAAACCTAAAATTCATTAAAGTTACAAAGTCTACCCATACTGAGACACAAACCCTCTTAGAAATATTTTTAAAAATCAGCTTTCTTTCATATAACTGTAGTAGAAACACTCCTGGAACTGGAAAAATATAAGCCAGAAGAAAATATGGTAAATCAAGTAGGGACGAACACTTTCAAGTGATCTTGCGCACTTACAACTGTAAACAATTTACATACGTAAAAAGCTTACTGTTCGTTGCTCTTATCACACAAATGTTGTAGCGAATCTCTGACAACATAATTATGCTTTAAATGACCTATTATTGGTACTTAAACAGAAAACCGACAAATGAGCAGATTTATTACCTAAGACTTAGCATCCGCGTTTTAAATTTGGTATTGCATAACTTCGCGCAGGACGTGTGAATTCACTATGAAAATACCGAACAACTGTGCCAGAAATAAACTTTAAGTAAATACGGATTTTGATAAAAAAAAGATGAACCATAAAGGAAAAGGAGAGAGAGAGAGAGAGAGAGAGAGAGAGAGAGAGAGAGAGAGAGCGCGCACTCTGTTAGCAACATATCCATCAAGAAAAGAGAAAATAACAATTTCGAACGCTGCAAGACGAAAACATCATATCGCATGTTACCGAAATGTCCTTCATTTACCGTTGCTGGACAATAGCAAGCAGAAAGAGAATAGGAGAATGCCTGTCTGAGAGAGAGAGAGAGAGAGAGAGAGAGAGAGAGAGAGAGAGAGAGAGAGAGAGAGAGAGAGAGAGAGAGAGAGAGGCTATAATCATAAGACAGCAGTGACTGCAAGTGATCTCGTCCTTAGGCAAAATAAAACAAGTCAATGAAAAAAGGGAGCCCTTCTGAAATGTGTCCGAGCCAAAGAAGATAACAAGCTTTAAAAATCCCTAATAGCAAAACCGTGTTTTACAAGAACTCCATTTCCTCTCCACCAATAATAAATTGAGGGTAAAATGTGCTCCCTAAGGCCTACCGATGAAATAGCACAGCACGCTATGATAATGTCCAATCATACGAATCCGCGAGAACAGATGTACGGCGGAGATGGAAGGGACGAAGAAGACATAAAAAAAACTGCATACGAAAAAAAGAGAGAGAGATAAGAACGCAGTGTGAAAAGATCTGATCAAGTTGTGGAAAACGGATATACGGTTACCTGGCAGAAAATGAAAACAATACGTAACCCGTCGAAATTTGCAGGCCATCAACTCTCCTCAAAGTTGACTTCCAACATTCTTCGTCCACAAAAGTGTTAGCCTAAATACTGATAAAAATGAAACATGCTTTACAATGATATAAAGTTTAAAAACATTATGCAGCACTAACACATACATACTATATACATATATCTCTATTTATATATGTATATATGTGTATGTGTATATAAAATCAGAATACGTGTATATTATAAACATATAATTACCGTGTAGTCATATACAAAAGGTATGAGGAGCCTATTAGAACACGAAAATATAACATCTTCCATTAACTTTAGGGAAGTGCGTTCTCTATCACAGAGACACTAAACTTATAAAGGTTAAAGTATCAAAGCCAAAAGAGTAAAATAAACTATGTAAATATTTCATGGAGAAGTGGTTTCCCAACTTGTTAAATCACTTTGCTCATCTACACTAATTACATGTTATCAATATTGCACTGAAAGATGTCTTGTTTAAAATCATTCATATTACTATTACGTACGCTGTGTATCAAAAGCGACTCAAATATATTCTAGTTCTACGGTATCCACCTGTATGTACCTTACGCATCTAATTTTATATACCTAAAAGCAAGATTATGTTCGTTATCTGTTGGAAAAGGGTGCTGTATTCATTTCCCAGCCTCATGCAGCCAAGACGTCTTTCCCTTATTATGTGCCCTTTACACATGCATAACATAAACATCCCCGATTGTGTTTCTAAACCAGACGGCGGTTCGAATCCTACCGGTGACGAAGCACTTATCAATCATAATTCCCCTTGGTGTAAATTATTGCCGAGGTATAGTGAATTGGATACTACACGATATTTGTCGCTAAAAATTGTGAATATAAAAAGTGTCACAAAAATGCACAATTCGCCAAGCGTTACAAACTTACTAATCAGGTATCTTGGTAACGGTGGGATGATATCGATTCTAAGTACAGAACGTGAATTCGACAGGCATATGTGTAGCAGATTCGGTATCAACTCACCTCTCTCTTGATAGTCCAGTGGTTTAAGTCATTGTCTATCGTTGTTTCTAAACCAGGCAAACCGTACCTGCCGGTGACGAAGCACTTATTAATTATAAGTCCATTTGGGAATTATTCCCGAGGCACAGTTAACTGGATGTCAAACGATATTTGTAGCTTAATATATAAACAATATATATATATATATATATATATATATATATATATATATATATATATATATATATATATATATATATATATATATATATATATATATATATATATATATATATATATATATATATATATATATATATATATTATATATATATATAAATATATGGTTGTAACGTGTACAGTTTTTATGGGCATTTTTATCTTCATTGTCTACTGTTGGATTGAAGTAAAAGCGATTCATATGTATATATAATTTAAGTGTTTCAAATTGGAAAAACTTCTTGTCAGTAATACACTGCAGAACTTTTCACATAAATTATCCGCGTATTACAAAAACCGAAATAAATTCCTTCTCCCACCATCCGTGAAATGATTTTGTTGTTAGGAAGCAATCAGGTTGTGATAAATATTCTTCGCGGACATTTATGTCATCTCAAAGGTTAACTGTATATCCGTGTATAATACTTGGCGCACAGTCTTGAAACACGGCATTACTCACACATCAAAAGTATAGCATATATCACCCTTGCAGAGTGGGTATATATCTAGTTTGTTACTGTACAAACCTAAAGATGCACGCCCTGTCATTATCCAAATCAGTCTCCAATAACTGAAATTACTGAACCACTCAAATTTTAACGAGCAGCAAACATTTCGCTATCTCTACGACATTGTGAAATTATTATTTTTATTTCAGTTGATAACCTGAGCACATCCACTGGAAACAATAAAAAAAAATATTTTGTCAAACTTGCTAGGCAATCTCGATTTGACCAGAAGAGAATTGTAGTAATATGCATATAAAATGAATATGCTAAATAAACAAAAATGTAAATATCTTTAAGAATAAGAACTTAGGGATCTAAGGCAGAGAAATTAGACTGAAAAGGTATACGACCTTTTTAAAGCAAACACTGCAGTCTCTCGTATCTTAAGAGCATCAACATCCTTTGAAGAAGGATCATTCCAGAGTTTGCCGCAAAGAAATTAAATATCTCTAGTAAAGAATAGTGACGTCGATGTCCTTCATGACTAGAGCTACACACAACTCTTGAGGTTAAGCACTAAACTAATCTTATGTAAGTAGTAAGTTTATATATACATACATACATACATACATACATACATACATATATATATACACATATATATAAATATACTTATATATATATATATATATATATATATATATATATATATATATATATATATATATATATATATATATATATATACACACATACACACACACACACACACACACACACTACATATATATATATATATATATATATATATATATATATATATATATATATATATATATAGTAAATAGTTGTCCGGCATTGCACAGACGGGAAAACGGGTATAAATGGCCCCAAAATTGTTCTTAATGGAGGAATATTCAGCTTAATACTACAATAATTGATTACTCATGAAATCATACCTTTTGGGTAAAAAATGAGATGGTTTTCCATTATGTTTATTGTAGTCCGGTATCTAATATCCTAAGGTAAGCAGGCATGCTCAGATCATATATATAATATATTGCACTTGTGTGAATGATTACTTAATTCATAACTAATACCTGAAATCACAGGATTAAATGATGGCTAAAACAGTTTTTTTTCTTACGATTAAATCGTGACATTTTAATTTTAGCGCTACCATGCCAACATCAAATCACCCTAGATTCCCGGAGGTTGCCATCAGAAAAAAAGGCACATATGGACACAAAACCTAGACAAAACGACAGCCACTCCGATGGTGAGCGTTGAAACTGCAAACCAACACAAAAGATGTCTTTTTATCATCTTCCTGTAACTTATCTGATGAGCAGTCACTGAAACTTACTATCATCTCTGCCAAGATTGCAACAGATGGATCACAAATAAAAATTGTTTTGCCTTCCACAAGCCTTTATAACTTGCACATCACGGCACTTACGTTTGTAAAAGGTCTTAAGGGAAGCTAGGTACTATAGCATATATATATATATATATATATATATATATATATATATATATATATATATATATATATATATATATATATATATATATTAGCCCAGGCGCTTCCCGGGAAAACTATGAATGACAATCGATAAACTCTCTGTCCTCTCTCTCTCTCTCTCTCTCTCCTCCTTAACACCCCCTCTATCTCTCCTTTCCTGTAAAAGTAGTTGCTTCAGTTACATTGCCCAGCATTTCTGACATTTTATATTTCACCCCTTCTCACCCCCTATTCATATTGGGGCTGAACTTGGACTTAAAGAGCACTGGGAGCGTTACTATTCAATTTGGCGACCTCGAAAACTATAGATTAGACACCACTATATTTCATTTTAGACATTTTATTTTTCACCCCTTCTCACCCCCCTCCCTATCGGGGCTGAACTAGAACTTAAAGGGCATCACAAGTGTCACTATTCATCTCAGCAAATTCGAAAACAATGGATTAGACACTAATATCCTTCGTTTTCGGTTATTCTTACATGTCACCCCCTTCCCACCCCGATTATACATATATATATATATATATATATATATATATATATATATATATATATATATATATATATATATATATATATATAAATTTATATATATATATATACATATATATACATATAAGTATACATATATGCATATACATATATATATACATACATACATACACACACACACACACACACACACACACATATATATATATATATATATATATATATATATATATATATATATATATATATATATATATATATATATATTGAGCGGATGCAGAGTAGGGAGACAGGAGTAGGCGTGAGAAATCTTAACCTTTCCTAGAATGCCGTATCCTGACCTAACCAGGCCTTACCTTCTTAACCTAACCTGGAGGTGGGGGCGACTTAGCCCACCTGGATCCCCAAGTAATAATGAATATTCCTGTCCTGCATATATATCTGCATATATATATATATATATATATATATATATATATATATATATATATATATATATATATATATACATATACATATACATATATTATGTAATATTGAATACACCACATTTCAGTAGACATTATCAACAAACGTCAGCGGAGAGCAAATTCTGGATGCCAACTGATTTTCTGAATAATACAAACAGTAAAAGAAGACTATTTTCATGCAAAAGATCATATATCTTAAGCTGTTTTATAAGCATACAAAAACAACAAGGAGGACATTTTTTCCGCAAATACAAATAATAAAACAAAGCCGTAGTTGTATCATTTCTTGGAATGACGCCTAATTATTTTTAGTTATTAAATGCTGCCTCTCAGTAGCTCATTACGTTCACGGACCGTCTCGATCAGCACCGTTGTTATCAGAGGAAATGATTATAGCACAGGACAAGAGGAACCGCTACGTGTGGGACGGCAGGTGAGGAGGGAACGGGAATGGGAGGGACAGGTGTTGTTGGTATTGGGGTGAGGTCTTGGATGGACGTGCTAAGTAAGACTAGGGAGAGAGAGAGAGAAGATAAAGAACGTGAAAGACAGGTAAACTTCGTCTTTCCTGTCCTAGGCAGGTCAGAGGTCCACTTCAGGCTTTTCCTGTCCTTTCGCATCTAACCATACTTACGGGCTCTTCAAATAAGTTCTTCAAGCAATCATGAATTACTGCATACGGCTACGTAAGTGCTTCATACCTCAGTTACTGTCAAATGAGATGAAAATTCACGAGGAATGAAATCTGGCCAGTTTTGGGCAAGAGCTCTTGCTGGCAGGTAAAATTAAATGCGAGCGGTAAACGAAATCTGCAGCATAAAGAATGGGTACTAGACGCCAATGTAAGGGAAAAGTGTACATAACAAAAACAAGTAAAAAATGCGCCGAAGTTTCTTCGGCGCGATCGAGTTTTCTATACAGCCGCTACAGCGTATAATCAAGGCCACCGAAAATAGATCTGTTTTTCGGTGATCTCGGTATAATGTATGAGCCGCAGCCCATCAAACTTTAACCACGGCCCGATGGTGGCCTATCCTATATCGTTGCCAGAAACATGACTAAGGCTAACTTTAACCTTAAATAAAATAAAAATACTGAGACTAGAGGGCTTCAATTTGGTATATCTGATGATTGGAGGGTGGATGATCAAAATAGCAATTTGCAGCCCTCTAGCCTCGATAGTTTTTAAGATCTGAGGTGGACAGAAAAAGTGTGGACGGACAGACAAAGCCGGCACAATAGTCTTCTTTCACAGAAAACTAAAAATACCAGAAAACTGCAATGCAAACGATGGAAAATGTAAATATGAATTAGCGGAAAAAGGAAACGGAACGTATTGTACATAATGTGTGAAAGTAGGAAAAGGGACATAAGAAGCAAAGAAAAATGGGATTGTGGGAGATAAGACTATCAAGGAAAAGGAATAAAAACTAAGGTAAGATGGGAAATATGAACAACAGCATGTAGTTATGCTGATGGCAAGTTATTTCTAAAAGGCAATAAAGGAGAACAGAAGTGACTAATAGGCAGAATGAAGTATAAAAGGACAAAAGCAAATGAAATAAAGGAGATAAAGATTTAGGCGGCAGAATTCTATAATAGAAAGATAACCAACTAAGCGTAAAATGTAAAATATCAAACGAAAGATAAATGAAATAGAATGAATGGAAAAAAAAACTGAAAAAGTTGAATGCATAGAAAACAAGCGAGGTTAAGCAAGCATGAAATAAAATGGAGGTGTTGAAAATAAAATAAAACTGAGAAGAGAAAATAATACATCAAAATGAAAACTGCAAACTGGAAAGAGAACAATTGCATACCAGGATGATCGTTGAATCTTGATGATAAGGAGGAACCTAACCTAACTCCAGCATCCCTGCCGGTCATCCACCAAATTTTATGTTCTCACCATGACTGCGCCCTTAACCCTTTCAAAGGAAAGGAGGAAAAGAAATAATGAATATGGATTAAACATCTCCGTTCGCTCGGAATTCTATCTTTTAATCACTTCCCAAACACATATCAGCGGAACGCAAAAAGGAAAAAGTGACATGGAAAGAGGGATGGGAACGAGGGTTGCCGCAGTAATAATGAATAAAAACTAGTTACGAGAACAAGACCTATGGGAAATAACCGGGGGACGAAACGTGGCTCATGCAAAGCAAGAGGATAGAAATGTAGAAAGCCGAACCGAGGAGCAAGAGGATAACAATGGAAAGGTGTAAGAGAAACCCCAAGACAGAATTTCCCGCACAATCAAAAGACGCGAAATAAAGGATTACGAAAAGAATATTGGAAGCGTGTGATTGAGGGGAAGCACCTGGTAGACGTCCCATTCACATTATAATAATCAACATGGAAGAGGAGGCGTGTGGCGATAGGATTCGCTCCGCCCACCCAATGTAGGATCCGGCTCAACCGATACCCAAAGAAGTTACAAATCTCGTCACGATGAATCCCCAAAAGCCTCGAGAACACCAGACTTGAAATCTTACAGCTCGTCGAATGTAACCAGTCCCATGAACCTGCAACTTTCGATCTTCCTCGACTTCTCTGTTTCATTCAAGTCCATGCTGGCCATTATAGCAGGTATTCTTCGACTTTTGAAATGAAGTAAGGCGCTTACGTTCGCATTATTTTTTTACTGGGAAAAATTACGAAATCTGGAGAAAGTCAGTAACTTGAGTACAAACATTATCTGAATCAATGTAGTTCAGAAATAGATTAAAGTAAAAAAAATAACTGAATCAGTAACATCCAGTACACAGGTAAAAATACGTTAAAATACATAAATTTCTTAAGTTGGAGAGAGAAAACACATTTGAATGTGATTCATTTCTTCGTTTAAATACAGGTTCTAATACTAACACTCCAATGAGATTTAAAAGAAAATATCTGTCTTAGGTGGTTACAAATTTGAAATTAATTTTTATTAACGAAATTACAAAATAATAAGTGAAACAAATTCATTTTGAACCACGTTTTCTAGACACTCTTGGGCAAACCACTGGCTTACTCTTCCCTTCTTTAATTTCCGCACATTTATAACCTCAAGAAACAAAAGTTGATCCCCCAATCAGTGTAAATCACAAACTGATTGGGGGATCAATCCGAGTTTGTAAATTCATTTTCTAAACTTAGGGACCACTAAGGGAAATAACGCTATAGATGGCTACACTGTCGTCTGCCTATTACTTTTCATCCGTTTCATTTGGTCTCTTCCTGTTTAGCTGTTTAACTTTTGCACCTTACATTGATATTTCTTACGGCCTCATTTACGAAATAGGACTGAATTGACTCGCTGAACTACTCTATAAAAAATAATCAATCTTTATTTATGTATCTCTGTCCCCAGACATTGGAATACTCTTCTCCCAGTCTGATTTACCGTTGTGTAAAACTGCTCCATTTCCTGGTAAATGACTGAAGGGCGACTCTCTGATAACGGATACGTAATGAGGCAGGTGAACAAGCGGTAATAAAACAGGTGATACAATGTCTTCCTTCTATTGCAGTACTTTCTCTTCCCTTTTCGCAGCATCACGTAATATGTGACAACACTCATACTTGGTACCGTTGTAGTTTAATGGATTTTCCATAATATCGTGAAAATGCGGCCTTAATTATGGTGGCAAGAAAATTACAAAATCATCATATCTTTCAGTACACTGGAAACTTTGCAAATTATAGAAGGAAAAGTGCGGCAACGTTGTGTAATGCATCATCTCCTGATATCTTACTTTTATCTCAAGAGATACGATAATAATGCTCTGACATGCAAAGTTCTCATATCACAATTTGGGTGGAAATATATAATTTAGTATTTCATTGAGAGAGAGAGAGAGAGAGAGAGAGAGAGAGAGAGAGAGAGAGAGAGAGAGAGAGAGAGAGAGAGAGAGAGAGAGGCTAAAGCTACAAAGATATTATAAAGCACATCACAAATACAATGACCCTATGGTTTACTTGTGTTTACAACTATAAATGGAGAGCCAGAGAGAGTTCCTATATTTACCAGATGTTGCTTATTTAACTTGAATGTCTTCATTTTACAACTGATCCACATTACATTGGCGACCGCCTTCGAAACCATGTGACTAAAAAATTATTTCAACAGGGCTGTGGAATGTTACTCCTATTTATTCGATAAGATAAAAAATTTGCGATACACTGAGTGGAAATACCTGATTTTGATTGCACTTTCATATGAATGACAAAGGTTCATCAATCTATACCTCGGACTCCAAATGTATACTGCAGGACGGCGAGTGTCTTTCCTACACATAAACTGTTTTATAACTTTGAATCGTGAACCATAGATCATGATAAATGTATACATTCCTATTACAAAAGAAGTAGTCTTATTCAAAGTAACACCCAACATCATCAGGGTCCAAGAGTATTACTGAAAAAATGAAAATTCAAACTGAGACGACTGGATATTGCATCTATTGTAATTCACCCAGTTCCTATCTCCCTTTCCAGTTCTGTTGTAACAAGTTGCAATAATACTTTGCAAACCTTTATCATTACTAGCTTAAAAACTGGCGCACATAAATACTCTCACGGATTATGCTATAAATATTCTTTTGTCATAAAGCAACAGTTTGCCAATCAAAATGCAAGGAAACGAATAACCAAATCTACAGATCACAAAACTTTTACTCCTACCAATGACAAACAATAACTAGACTGAACACATACATATTATCACCAAAGAAATGAGCCGTGAATGTTAAGCGATCTAGGAAGGTGGTGGGAACAGAGGACTCTTGAACAAATAAAGCTACAAATACATATAGCACGTATACAATGTGGCCTAGGAAAAGAGTCAAGAATGTTAATAGATCCAGGAAGGTGTTGAACAGAAGACTCATGTTAAATGTTTGAAGAATATCAAGTTGGCAAAGACTCTGAGACTTTCAGCTGTTTATTCTTGGTATCGGTCAAGATGTAACAAGTAACACTAAAGTTGTATGCAATGTTATATTTGTGCATTCATGGGGGTTACTAAATTGAGTTGCAATGTACCTTTTATTTCCTGCTAGTCTTCCTCTTTTTTTCATTTTCGTCTTTGTTAGTATTTTAACTTCGTTTTTACTACCTTATCTCTAATATTTTTTTCGCTTCTCAGCACAATATTTTTATCGCATTTTGCCTTTTCCTTTTCATCGTCTATTTCGATCACCATTTATCCTTTTGTAACTAAAAAAAAAAAAGCAGTGTTTTGAACAAGGCTCATCCAACATTAAATGGTAAATCTAGTAAAATTCATTCCTTGCGCAAGACAAAGTTAACAAAGGTACTTCAATGTTGATTTCTAAATTAAATCTATTACTCCTGACGTCATAAAAATGAAACAAAAGTAACAAAAGCCTATGTCCTGAAATGTCGTGTACAAACTATTTATATTTTGCAATACTGAGTCAGTAAATAAAAATGTCTCCTAAAAAAAAAAAAAAAAAGCACATCGTAAAAAGGTATGGCGCTTGAAGTGCACTCAGGTTGGCAAGATTTTCTTCAGGTAAATATATCAAATCTAAACATATTCCACGGCTATCTGATTTAAGTTCATTACTGCATAGATTGTGGTTAGGGGAGCGTGGTCCTTTGCTGGCTAAAACCTGAAATTAGTTGGAAATCCAGCCAACCTCAAGACATCAGCTTCACCCTTAACATGTCTAAATCGGAGTGAGGTGGGGATAGGAGGGGGGGATGCTAGCAAAACCAAAAACATTTTTTGCTTTCTAAGACGGATTTATTATATATTACACACCTGAGGGTTGAATTTGAATTTTCTTTTTACTTAATTTTTTCCGTATTATTGTTTCATCTCCTCCGAGGAGATACCCCTATCTTACTAAATGTTATTATATAAATGTTATATATATATATATATATATATATATATATATATATATATATATATATATATATATATATATGAGAGAGAGAGAGATATATGTTTATTACAACAGAAAACTAAAAAGCGGTAACACTACAAGAAAATATTCGTACTTTTTCCAACAGCAGAAGACACTGCAAACGCTGAATCATTTGGCAACAAAAGCGGCCATTTTGGACGTTGCTAAGCAGTTATTTGAAATGATGTGAAACTGGAACCAAGCACGTGAAGACGATATAAAAGATAATAATGGTCGAACGTTCTTCCACTACCGTTTTTCCCACACTATCATCATGCATAATTTCGAACTGGCAAGATGGTGTGGCGTGGTTTCTAAAACTTTAAAAATCTTTTTTTATTTTCTTTGGCTCTGAGGCAGATTATAAATTTAGTCATCTCTTCCATACATGACATCAAGGCAACGCAGCCATACAGTTATGGAATTTATACGACTGCGCTGTGTATCTACTGTATATTTTACTGTAAACTGGTAGTTCATTTAAACTGTCATGTTCAGTAAAACGTAAATCGTGCATAATTCAAATACAGCAGTCATCAGAATCAGAATTATGGGACAATTTTAAGATGTGGTAATTCGCTAGATAAAGGAAATTATATTCGACGCATTTATGCATCTTTTAATCATCACAAATTTTAAATCACCTAAATTATAAACATTTTCCACGTAGGTAATTAATACCAATAAGTAATATCAAATGTGTTCAAAATACTGAGCGAATACAACTTTACATTCAACCAGAATATTTAGGAAAATCTTTGGGTTTTATATTTCATTATTAGTCCACGGGCGCATCAAGCCGTACAAGAATGTAAGTAGAATTTAATCCTAATAAAACTTACGACGTCATTCACTTCTCATTTAATTTCTGACGGCTACGAAAAAAATTATTTTTTGTGGTTTACTGGGAATTCATAGACAAGGCACGCTGCATTTATAAAAACAAATTAAAGGAAATTTTTCTTATACAGTATACACAAAATATTAACACCTGACTTCAAATACAGCTAAATACCTGTTTATTTGGAATGTGTCGATAGTTTCGCAAAGATTTTGACACAATCGAAATATGACAAAACGTTTTAATACCATTAGTCAAGAGACGCTATTGATAACGCATATTAAAACGATCGTAGCAGCAGCATCTTGAGAAATCTGAACGTTCAAAACCAGCTTTCAGCCATACTATAATTAAACCCAAGTCTTGTTTTTGTCATGTCAAAAGTATATATTGCTGCAGGGTTAACTCACACAGCCACTATATATATATATATATATATATATATATATATATATATATATATATATATATATATATATATATATATATATATATATATATATATATATATATATATATATATATATATATATATATATATATATATATATACATATATATACATATACACACACACACGTGTGTGCGTGCGTTTGCATGGTAAAGATATTGTATAACATCTCGAGCTAAGTTTTATTACATTAGTTCTAACATATTTTCTTCTTTAAATATTTAATAAATACGAAAAAAAAAAGAAGTCTGCGACATCGTTAATTGCATTACATAACTGGCAGTATCTATGCGTTAGCATTTACAGTTCACAACAGTTTCATAAGTGTCCACCTCATTTTAGAAGTAGTTCTCAGTCAACTAGCTCTAAAGGGACCCTTATTTTCTTCACACAGACAAACGCACAAGAAAAAATTAAGCCCCCAAAACCCCTATATCCATATTAGGGTGCTGGGAACGATATCCACCAGACAGACAGGAAGTTAGGCGCTATTCAACTAGTGTGAGAAGAACCTCAAGTGAGGCAAAACCCGTTTTTATTTTTTCCCTTCATTCCATGAATACTGGTGAATGAATTAATGAAAGCGTAGGCAGGCGGATGTGCGTATTCGTACGTACGTACATGCTTGGTTGTGTTCCGGCCACATACGAATAAAATTCATAAACTGACTCGAGTGAGATGGTTACTTGCTCACAAGAGGAACAAAATTATGTCATAGAGCAAATATAGATAAACTCACTGTGATGGTGGCAGTAACTTAATATTGCTTTGAAAGTTTGAACAAATGAAATTCATTCTATTTTTTCTCTCAATGAAAACTAACATTATGAAACCTCTCTCTCTCTCTCTCTCTCTCTCTCTCTCTCTCTCACACAAAAACACAATCGCCGAAAAGACCGTCTACGTTTTGGCAGAAATAAAGGTAAAAGAAGAAGCTTGCATGAACTGGTCTTACGGCGACTCCAAATACCTAAACTTGATTAATGTTGTTCTAAATCACCACGACTCTGTAACAGAATCAACAAAAGCTGAGTAACATGGGTGCAGATACATCGGATACCTTCCACTTGAACACAGACAAGAGAAACGACACATTATGTAAATTTTCTGGTGTGCACCTACATATTTACTAGCAACTGCTACGAGGTATATATTCCTTGAACCTTTATTCTGGTTGCTATACTCAAGGTCCACGACAGACAGTGTAATGCTTTTGTTTTTTGCTCTATTATACAACACTGCTATTATACTCTTTAATAGTTTACAGCTTCCTGCCATAAAATACCAATTTCCATGATTTCTGAGGGGAGCAATTTCTACGTTAATTTTGTTAACGGATCGAATACAAAAAAGCGGCCATCCTCGTTTCAATTTACTACTGTTTCTCTTCCTTTAACTACAGAGCAAAAGTATAAATTTCACTCAAATTATGCATTTCCTTCGCAGCGGTTAAGTATGGCCTCTACCTTTGTTTTAATTTCTTTTTATTGCACATTTTGTTCCCCTGGCAGCGAATAATTTTCAATGCATTAGATATTCTGGGCTCCCTATGTTACGCATTTGAATATAAGAACTGCGGGGAGAGAGAGAAAGAGAATCTTCTTGATGAGTGCTGCTGGATCTAGACAAAACAACACTTATATCTAAGGACTTTATATCTCTTCAAACGGTACAAATATAAAAACTTTTTTTTTTAAATCACTGTCTCTCACTAATAAAACAATACTAAGGAATTAACAGCATAGCCTGTCGATAATACTTAATATACTTAATAATCAGTGATAAAAGGACTAAACCACCTGGGCCCTTATATAATCAAAATTCACAGTTAGGTATTAGATATCCAAATCAGTCGTTTATAGAAATAGTTTCTTCTTCGCTGACACAAAAAAGTTATCATTCAACGTAACTTTATGGGTTATCTGTAAAACTAGCCATGTTCCTTTAATAATAATAATAATAGTAATAATAATAATCTACCGTCAGAAATACTAAATACTAGAGCTATATACTAGTTCCTGTGGCAACTGTTATGACTCAGTTATGTAAAGCAGTTGGCAATTGCTGAATACTATGCAAATAGGAAGGCCCGGAGAATATTATTTCACGTGGGTGATGTAAAAGCATTCTCTTCTCCTGATAATCTTTCCGATAATCGATTGGCATTAAAATAATTAGAGTAACAAATCAGTGCAGAACCTTTGTCACCTTGCAAGGAATGTCAATGTACACAGACCATTATATACTTAAACAAATCAAATTCTACCTTTACTTAAATAAACCAAATTCTAGGAGTAATTACAAATTATACCATTTATACTTCATTTTCTTAATGACTGTGTTCACCTTACTGAAAAACAGAAATATTCATTCATTTTTAACTTAAGCTGAACCTTCTTTACAATCATTTCTTGCCAGCGCAGGCTCAATCACTAAAGATTCCGATAAAAGTAGAATAATTTTTGCATTAAAAATTCATACTGGTGATTACTATTGCAGACAATAAAATTCTACAATAAAATCAAATGAAGTTATGGTATTTTCAATAAGCGCAGTGTAGCTGCTCACACACCAGGCAAAATCATAATCTATCATATAGGAAAACTACTGTGACTCAACTTTCATGAGTTAAAAGTTTGATCAATGACTCTGTCATTACCTTTCTTTCACTTTTCTTGCTCTCTGTCTTAAGGTACTTTCTCTGTCCCTCGTCTATGGGTACTATGTCCTACCACTCTATAGGCCACCAATCTTTCTCGCATTACACGTCTCAGAAATTTTGTTTTTTTCCTTCTGCTGCTCAGCTTTAGAATTATCTCCCTCTTGTTTTCACTGAGTCTGAGCTCCACCATTCTCCATACCCTATTCTTTTCTTTTTCATGCTTCCTCAGGCCTGTGGTAGATAAGAGAGAGTTGGTTGCCAATCTCACTGGCCTTTAAATAAAAGAAAAATACATCTTACCAAAACTGGGCTACCTAAAAATACTTGCAGGTATATTTAAGAGGATGCTGTTAACGCCAGGGAGAGAGAGAGAGAGAGAGAGAGAGAGAGAGAGAGAGAGAGAGAGAGAGAGAGAGAGAGAGAGAGAGAGAGAGCTTTGGAAACAAATTTTAGTTTTGTTTGTTGAGAAAAGAGAGCGATTTCCTTGTTGGCCCTTTAATAACAAACAACGACCGAAAGCAACAGCTAAAAATATTACATGATAAAGATAAAGGTAATTTGTTTGAACTGTCAGAGAGCAGTAACAGCACTTGAGGAAATAATGGCATATAGAAAGCATACAAAAAGCCTTTGGCAGTTTTATAACCTTACCAGACGGCACTTCACGTGGCTTAATGGAAATTCTAGGCAGGTATTTGTATACTAAAATTTAATGTCATTCAAATAAAATCTTCACTTATGTTTACTGCCTCCCAGGAAGCTGCCATACCAAGACGAACACTAAAATAGGTATGAACCCTTGGCAGGTGTCACTGTGAGCAGACTGACAGGTAACTTCACAATACAACTAACCACACTTTTAATAAATTCATTATTCTTTTCACAACAATGAAAAAAACACAGCGCAATGTTTTTCCAAACACTTCTATATGGAAAAACAGTAATATCCAAAGGCAAACAGCCGATGTTTAAACTACTAATCCGAAGAGGAGAAACTAAAGATGTAATCTGTGTTTTATGCTCGAACAAACGTGCGATAAATCGTCAGGACGCTGAAGCTAAAATCGACTCATCTATCTTCCTTTACCGGGACAAGGAAGGAACAAGAACTCCGCGTTTCCATAAAAACACAAGCGTGCCTTTGCTGACCTAAGCAGTAAATTTAAGTACCTGGGTATTAGCCAACAGTTGTGGGTCCCTGCGGGAATGCAGAGAGAGAGAGAGAGAGAGAGAGAGAGAGTAATAAATGTGCGGCTAGTTTCCGGTCAAAATGTATGCCATCATATATATATCATATAACTAAAAACGTGACAGCCTTACCCCGGTAATCCTTAACCCTACCTACGTGAAAGTAGTCATCAGATAATTTCTCTCTCTCTCTCTCTCATATACTATATTTATAATATTATATATATATATATATTATATGATAAATATATATATATATATATATATATATATATATATATATATATATATATAAATATATGTATATACATATATATAGTATAAGATATTAATATGCGCGTAATGGAGAAATGTTAAAGGGTAAAACAAGAATTACATGAAAAAACCAAGTAAGTTTTCCAAGCAACAATTTTTCAAAGCCGTCCATCCAATCAAACAAAATTTCTACACAATGATATTTTAATAAAAAAAGAAAAAAAAACTTGAATTTATGGTCGCTCATGCATTCGTAAGAGTTTCCTTGGCATTTTAAAATCCTATTGGGCAAGAAATCGACGACAGTTGCCGTCTTTGGCTTATAATGTGACCTGACCACAACGGTGTTTTATTTCTGCCACATGACTCAACGGCCGAAAAGTTCTGCTGTAATAAACGCAAGACGTTCAGACATATTTCAGCCAGTTCATATGACTGCTCTTCCGCACCTGAAAAAACATAACGCGTTTAACGTCCCTTGTGTAAAGACAGCTTACACATAAGAACAACAACGATAAGCCACAGGCACTGTTAAAAACCGATCAAGGGGCAATTTTCATTTATGTAACAGGCAGACAAGTAAAAGTTTATTTTGTTTATTTTGTGATTTTATTTCTTTTCCTAAAGTTCTATTATTCCATTCCCATAATCCGGTGACACAGTAACCACTGAAAATGCAAATCATCATTACTTAACCAACATTAACAAAATTAACGGTGACGACAAGGAAATCCGACCAAGAACAAGCATGTGTATTAAAGGACTTGTTACGTAAAAATCGCGTTAAAATTTCATAATACTTCGTGAACAAAATACTAGTATGTTCTAAGAGTCATATCAGCTCCGAGTACATTTAACCGTATTTATTAAGTAGGCTCTCGAAACTCCAAAGACGCGAAAACTAAGGAAAGAAATGGATAATGACTTTCATGCCTCTGTTGTACACATCAATAATAAATATATAAATCGAAAGGAATTCTTTATTATATAAGCAAATTCTTAAATTAACCACACTAACAATCTCGGCTAGTCCCCTCTAAGATTTCTTAAGCTTCTTCAGAGAGAGAGAGAGAGAGAGAGAGAGAGAGAGAGAGAGAGAGAGAGAGAGAGAGAGAGAGAGAGAGTTAATTCAACTTAAAACCCTAACTATGCGTTGTGAAATCAGCTTCTCAGAATCTTATATGACAAAAACAAATTAAGCGCAGGCAAGGAAGCAAAGTGTTATAAGGAACTGTGGTCATAGCCCTAATAATTCAAGTGATTTTTCAAATTCTACAAAAGATATGCAGTATACTTGAGTCCCACTTAAATACAAGCAATAAACAATCAAACCCATAGGAATCTAGCATATTTGACGAAACGAAATAAAAAATTTAACGTCGAAAGAGCACGAAGAATAAATATAATGTGTGCTCATAGTGATCGTGTTTAGAAAGGAGAGAGAGGGGATTTACAGAACAGCCTTGACCTTATTTTTACATCCGTAAAGCCGTTAGTTTATTAAACCGTGAAGACATAACAGGACGCAATTAAACGAGAGAGAATGAAAGCGCTGTCCTGTACTTCGACATCCACCTCATATTCTGCAAAGAAATGAATAAGTCATTGAGTTTTAAAGAGGTCTTCTTCTCTCTAAGGGAGATCAGAGAGAAATCAATAATTGAATGGTATGCCATAGTTGCTAAGTAGCATGATTGGACAATTTCACTAGATAAATTTTTCTTCTTAACAGCAGATTTTCAATATTAACGGATCGACGAAATACTGTAGATTACTGTTTGCTAAATCTAATCAAAAGTAAAACCATGAAACCGAAGTATGTAACAGACCAATAAATAAATAAATAATTGTAAAAATTAATAAATACGACATGAACTTACGGAACAAAATCAGTCGCTTGAATCTCTTTCGAAAGTCGACAAAATTTTCTCGTAAACAAGCAATACTCAAAAGGTTACTAACAATGATCTCTTCATTTCAGTCACATTCAATTTAACCTATTATACTGACTAATAACCTAAAGCATCATTGCTCTTACTTCCGCTAGAAGCATAAAAAAAAAGGGACAAACTTTCAACAGAAAACATACGAGAGAGAGAGAGAGAGAGAGAGAGAGAGAGAGAGAGAGAGAGAGAGAGAGAGAGAGAGAGAGAGAGAGAGCGTACTGACACTGCCACCTAATACAGGAAGCAGGTGGTCCCTCTCAACAGAATGAAAAAAGAAAAAAAAAATACATTACAGGTAAGAAGGCGCTAGCTAGAGGGACTTGCAGGGTGACGCCCATGGCTTGATCAATAGGAACCCGGCCTCTTATCGGAGGATGCGACGATAGCACTTTACTGAATACTAATAAGAAATCCTCCAGGGGGAATGACAGATCCTTTTGCTGTCTGACTCCCTCCCCTCCCATCCCTTCCGCCTCCACATCAGTCTCCTACGGCTCCGCAATCTATCTGATTCTTCCTCATACTCCTCCTCCCGCCCGGAAGTGACTGGTGAAAACCTTCTTTCTTCCAGGGATCAACATCTCGTCTTAAATTCTTTGGACTTGACGGATGGCAGGATGTGCTCAGTCTTTCTGTAGAGATATTGTGGTGGATTAAACTCACTTGTGATTGTAATTATCCCTCAATTATCTTCTATATATTCGACTGAGGGTAGGAACCGCTCCCTTCCACTTCCCTTGGGTGTGTCTCTATTTTGCCAACGTCCGGGGCTTTCTTAATTTATGCCTAAAAAGTGGCATACGCTCGTTTACCGAACTGAGTTACATCTCTGTAGCTAATGCGTTTGGAATATGTTGCTAAATTTGTCAGTTCTCCGTGTCTGGCAATCATGTCACAGAATAATACCAAGAATCATTAATTTTATTTAGCTTCTGTCTACAAGGGGCCACTTTCTTTTGGACGTGTATTACTTCCGGTAACAAGAAAAAACAATGTAACTAATATCTGATATGCCAGCAATTACATTACGATGACCGTAAATATTTAAATGACACAAACAAGCGTGCATGGGTTCGAAACCCGTCACAAAAGAAGAGTACAAAAGCTTCTTATTCATTTCCAGTTCAGAAAAGAATATTAAAAAAGTGTGACGCAACCAAGTTAGAAGGCATTTGTGGATATTAAAAATACTTGTATGTCAGGTGAAGACGATCATTAGTTCCATATACCTGCATATGTCACAGAACAAAGCAAAACCTCTAAAACACTATATATGTTAAGGTGGCTTAGATAGGTCTATAGATATGTCCTTGAATTTGTCAGAATGTTACGGCAAACTCACTCTCACTAGTGTTCTTGGGCCCACATCTCATTATAAAAATGGAAGTTGCTTCATTCATTTCCCACTAAGATTCAAGGCTTGCAGTGATCAGCGCATCCAGTGCAAGGCAATCGGGAAAGTAGCGGTGTCATAGTGGGTATTAAAAGTACAAGTTACCTAGTGAAAGTGACCTATGGATTATATATATATATACATATATATGTGTGTGTGTATGCATGTATATGTATATATATACAGTATATATAAATTATATATTTTATACATACACACAAAAACACACGCACACATACACACACATATATATAGTCAGTACGTGTGTCAGTGTGTGTTGGGCTGCGTAAACTAACAATTGCAGAATTTACGTATTCAGCTTTTCTGCCATCGCGTCCTTTTACCAAAAGGTATGATCTTAAGGAAAAGGATGTTATCTATGATGTGGCAAATGCTCCTGAAGGTGTGAGTAAAATCTCGTGTGCATGAAATTTTATATATATATACATATACATATATATATATACATATATATATATATATATATATATATATATATATATATATATATATATATATATATATATATATATATATATATATATATATATATATATAATTTCAATGTCACAAGAACAAGAATTAATATTTACGTTTTCTTGCGTTTTTGAGAGAGAGAGAGAGAGAGAGAGAGAGAGAGAGAGAGAGAGAGAGAGAGAGAGAGAGAGAGAGAGAGAGAGGGTTATTAGATCGGTTAAAGTTATTAGACTCCTTGTTTCTTCAGCCCTTTCACCCAAGTAATCTCATCTTATAAGGATCTTTCCCGGTGCATACTTCTAGGAGGACTCTAGGTCTTAAGTAGATTTAACTCTTTTACAGTATTCATAATTTTTAACGCTAAAAAAAAACATATCGCACAGGCATTACCTGAATATTTATTGATTCTAACTTTCCGAACTCATAGGGGTTCCATGGGAAACAGCATATTTGAGATTCTTTTCCTGAGATACAATCAACAGCATAAAATTATCTAAAGTTGTTGCATGTTACTATTTAATTACACTGACATGAGAGCTAATACGATTTATTTGTTGAAGCAAAGTACAGACAAAAATGAAACTTGTGAAGAACAAGGATGGGAAAAATTGTACTACTGAAGGATCTCAATCCTGGAGAGGACAGAATTGATGTGAGATAAAACAATACTGAAACACATCTTACTGTACTAGTGAAAGGTACAGGTGAATTCTCGTAAACCACAACAGACAGACCATACACTGGTTAAGTGCAATGATATAGACGGATCACATAGAGTACTGATTTTACAAAGCCATATCAGATAATGATGGTGATATGAGAACACTGATCGCTATTCTCTCAGTGAATTCCAAAGTGGTATTTTAGAGAAGAACACTTAATTCACACATGTTAAAGGAACATACCATCAACTACAGATTCACTAATCTATTACCTACATAGATAACTACCTACACTTTGCATTTTGCACATTACAACGTATGGAGTTCTGTCCGGAATGGAAATATTATTATTAGTTTAACGAGGCCTGTGAGTCATATTTATAAACTCTCATAAGGCTCACTTGAAGATCTCTAGTATGAACAAGGCAACATCAAAAAAGTTGGGTGCGAAGAGATCTACGGAAACCGAGGAAAAGACAATGGCCGAAGCCAATGCAGTTGCGACCGTAGGGAAGCTGCAAAGATTCTTAGTACCACCTACAGTGCACCAGGCAAGTCACACTGTAGTCGGTACCCGACCCGCCCCCGCCACCCTCTACGGATGTGGACGGCTATAAGTAAACTCCTTAAGAGATACCTGGATCTTCAAGGCATATATGTTTTCATTCAGTAATCTAAATATCTCACCAATGACAGAAGGAATATACTGACTCTGTATTTGTTGAGAGGAATGGTACAGGAATATTTAAAGAAAAGAAAATCTTTTACCCAAAAGAAGCACAAACTTAGCCATTTCCCCGGGAGAAAAGATAAGTTACGGTATGAGAACTTCATGTGATGATTTTGCTACGCCTATGCCTTTGGTGACAGGCTGGTAACACAAGGAAGCAATAAATACGGTCAGTTCGTTTCTACCCCTTTATTCCTTAGACTAGTAACAGCATTATGAACGTCTGATATGAAACTGCTATCAAACTGTGAAATTAAATAATGCCCTGTAAGCATGCTTCTAACACTAACACAAGGTTGAAGTTCAACAAAAGTGATCATTTTGCTACTATCACTTGTTTCAGCATACTACCACTCGCTTGTCTATTCTGGCCAAAGAAACGAGCAGGAATATACATCAATACGATTCTTACTGATCTACCTATAGGCCAATAGAGGTCGAGCTGAGTTTATCTCTTCCTTATCCCTGATTAAAATTTTAGTATTTAACTAAGACTGAAGTGTTAACGTTTGTTATTTAAATTTTTCTCTTTTTCATTTTTACCACAAATAAGTGAAATACAGATATGAATCCTAACCTGACGTTAACTAGGGCGTTTAGGCCCAACCTGGCTGTTGGGGATGGACCCCTCCCTCAACCTAACCTCACCTAGAGCTTTGTAAATCATGAAGTGAAAATTAATATATGGCGTTCTAACCTAAACTAGGGCAGCAGATTATATCTAGCGGAAGAAGGCGGGGGGGGGGGGGGATGTAGGGCTGCTGCTGGACCCATCCTTAGTGATGCATACACTGTAGTCAACATATTCCTTACCTAATGTTTGAGAAGCAAAGGATTGTGGCACACCAATAGAAGGAGAGTGTTCTATACTTGCAATATTTAAGTGTGGGTAATACCTACTTTTGTGTCTTCCGGGAGAAATTAACACATCTGTTCGATCCTCAGGTGCTAATCTCAGTTACTCGAAACATGTCTGCAAACAGCTTTCAAGAGGTGAGGCACTGTACAGTGGAAGAGATTACAAGGTGATCAGTCAAAAATCCATTAACATCTTGATCTGTTACCTATCCTCTCTTATGCTATTCCACTCACTGCCGATACATGGTAAGGCTATGCCAGCCATATCGAGTGGCAGAAATCAGTAGGAGTCTGAAAACATTCCGCTACTTAACCATGAGATATATCAAAGTCTTACTGGATAGAAGTGACGAACCTATTTCGCAGTTCATGGGATTATCAACGCCATAAAAAAAGACAAGTGAAAGAAGCCGAGCATGTGCTGTAGTGCCTATCAAGAGCGTTCACACAAAACTACGACTTGGAAAAAGAGCATAATTTTGTTACAATATCCAGAAAATAAACAGCTTATTTAAAGTTTTTCCTCACACTCCACAAGAAAAAAAAAGCCAAAATGTCGTTCATTCGACGATGGGTGGTAACGAATGCGGTGCTCGTGAGAAATGAGTATTTTACATTAACCAACAAATCTAAAAGATGCACTTCATATTCATGAAAATTGCTTTTCTTTTTTAATCATTTACTATCTATCTTTTGTTATGAAAGCCTTTAGTGCAAATAAATATGTACTTCAAAATTTAAACCTCTGAAGAATCAAATGCTTAGTCCCTCGAATACATAATTGTAGTTGAAAACTAACTGAAAATGATACAAGTAATAAGATGGGGTAAGAATACATCATCTTTTAAGAATTAATCTCTGAATCAGAAAAAATGCGACTAAATACTGATTCGAAAAGGAAAAGGCTCAACACATGAGAAGGTACATGAATAAAGTTACTTAAAAGGAAAATAAATCCCATATGGATATCAAACGAGCATAAAATAAAGACGGTAAAACTCAAGTATAGAGGCAATATGTTAATAGTATATGATAAAAAAGAAAATATAAGACAAGCTAGAGAGAGAGAGAGAGAGAGAGAGAGAGAGAGAGAGAGAGAGAGAGAGAGAGAGAACAGCAAATAGTAAAGAGTGGTTCAATATGGATTTGACATGTACCGTATTACGAAATGTTGATGAAAGAGAGATATCAAAAATGTAAATGATGACCGGCAAACCTGACAAATTAGATGAACTGGAAGAAAAGTAAACTAGCAAAAGAAAGGAAAATTCATAGCAAGCAGTAGGAAAAAAGAAAAGGTAAGGAAAACAATTTGGTAAGGTACACGAGCTAATAGCGTAATAAACTGAAGCTGATGATATTGAAAAACAACACTGGAGAAAGAAAACACAACAGGTAATTGAAAAACTAGCTCACAAAAAGAGGAAATGAGAACTGCCTGTTCGCTACAGACAAAGAGTAATCACCCAGGGAATTATGAACAATATTATTTCCAGCAAGTGACAGAAAAATCCAGGAATGGATGCGGGAAATAGATGGGGATAAAGAGGAAAAAACAAGCAAATAAATTAACACTAAACCCTCATTCATTAGTGCTTTGAAGACTTTCATATACTGTATTAAGTGTCAAATAAGGTTTTACTTGATCATTTACTCGACATATCTTCCTTCGATTTTGGCAAACACAACATATGTTAGTTAGAGGTCTCTCAGTCTTAACTTTCATTGATTCTATCGCAAGAACAAGGGATCATAGCTGAAAACAACATAGTATTTTGAAACAAGAGAAGACCAATGGCACGAGTTTTTTTTTTATTTCTCAAAAGATGAAGCTCGAAGCAGACCAGCAAAACCCTTTGCTAAACGCGTCGCCAAATATCACGCACGAGGTTACAAATACTTTTTTTATTTTTTCCTCTCGTAACAAAGGTGATGTTGGTACTTTCACCAGCGCTTATAAGGCAAACCAGAATTATAACTACTCCCGCTCTTTGTACTTTAGTATTCTTCCAAAACTTATCTTCATGAATGGCGTAAAGAGTAGGTTAGTGTTTACGCATTAGGTAACATGTTCAAACACTAGTTAAAGACTAATGGCAACTTTTTTTACCCTATTTTCGTCTGAAGTGGGTAAACAAAGGAAATATTTACAGAAAACCCAAACTGATCAACAAGAGTTTTTGTAATTCTAGTTACATCTCAAATGGTGCAAAGACTAAGATGGGCAGAGCTGCCAAAAAACCGGTCTCGAGATATATTTCCATGTATTGTACGTTCGTACTTTTATTAGAAAAGTCAAAACATTCCTGAAAGGAAATAGTGGTGTATTCTTTTTATTAAGACATCACACAGCACCTCTTTTTTTTAAACACATCACACAGCACCTGTAGCTCATAAGCTTTACTCTTATAAAAACAAAAAAAAATTTACTTTCAAAATTTAAGTTGCCAATGAAACCCTTTTCCACCAGTTCTGGTGACAGTGTAATAATTGCAACCACTCATAACATTACAAAAATCTCTAAGACTTTTGAATCGTCTGAAAATATCGGAATCTTAATACCCTGCCTCTCATTTCACTTCTGACGAAGCACTTGGAACCTTCTACTTATGTTTCGCTCATCTCTCCCTCCACACCTCGTGTGCTACTTCTCTAAATATAATGGCAAAGTTGAGACATTCTGATACTCTCTTGTTTCATTTAATCTCCATTTCCCTCCACATTATCGTACTTCCTGGCTATTATGAATTTCAACTTCAGGGGATTTAATATTAATAATTGCTGATAAGAATCATTCCACTTCATCCTGACTTAGAAAGCTAATCTGAATTTACTATTATTCACATCTTATTTAAGATTTCTCTCTCTCTCTCACGCATACGTATTTTACAATTACCAACCTCGATTAGAACACACACACATATGTATAACAGATCATTAACGTGTATATACATACATACATGCATACATATATATATATATATAATAAATGTGTATATATACATTTATACACACACACACACACACACACACACACACACACATATATATATATATATATATATATATATATATATATATATATATATATATATATATATATTAAAACACTTCTGGAGCTTTTGAGATATAAAGGATGTAAGATACATTATTTATCAAGTTAACTCATTTTCATCATAAAACTGAAGACATCACATAAATTCACTGGTTAGACTAGACATATTCTAAACATAATTTTTGATAAGGATAATGAACAGTGATATTAGGTCTCAATTATGAGAAATTTTTATCACTACTACTGTAACTAGGTCCATAATGACTTCCAAGGGAATGCTGCAAAATTTTGTAGCTGTTACTATCTTCAGAGTTCTTGAAATGGACCTTATAAATAAAAAACCACGACACTGAACATATTTATGGTAATTTTATCTACCATTGTATAAATAAATAATCATTGCAATGCCACATCAAAGTTAATCGTAGAACGTGGTTCTTGCAAAATTGGGTCTGGTTTCGTTTATTAAAGGAATATAAAACAATACTGGATGTACAGAATTCGACAGATTTCTTTATTGTTTCGACAGAAGTTTTCCATTCGTCTAACAAGCAATTAGTATAAGTTTGATGAAAATTCAAGTCTTTTTAGAGCCGTGTGTGTGTGCATCCATAAACAAACCAAATGAATTAATGATAACCGGTAAACGTTTGTTCATTTGACTCAGTCTTTGAGGAAGGCCAGTAATTAAGCCAAACTGATTCTAATTAGTTTCAACAAGAAGTGGTTATTGTATACTGGAGAGAGAGAGAGAGAGAGAGAGAGAGAGAGAGAGAGAGAGAGAGAGAGTCGCGAATACAAACAAAGAGAGCAAACATAACGTCACCTTATTAGAATTAATTAACACATCTAACACCCATCAATAAAAATGCGCACAAATTACAAAAACAGGCATATCAAGACACGGCCTGTATTCTGGGTGGTTTAATTAACCCAACCTTGAGAAAATAATGGGGTTGCTATTCAGTGCAAGTTACTTTTCCCGTTACTTTGAGACAGATAGAGACAGATCTTGCGGTCACCCTTCACAACATTTGCTTCCTGTTTCCCTTCTAGCGTTGTCACCAAGCCAGTCAAGTTGGATTAATTAACAACACTGCCTTTTCATTTCCTCTGCTTTGTTCCTTTTACGTAAGGTTTCTAAATAAGCAACTGGTCACTGCCCGTAGGTCTGGGTCAGTGAGGGTTTACTGTCCGCTTACCACACACACACACACATTCTAAGACAGGGATAAGGTTTTAGAACATTATAATGTACATGACACCAACCATGCGCGGCCTGTGAGGCAAATGATCAGTGAAATGATTCATCCGGTATCGTAAGTTACTGTTAATGGGGATATCAAGGGCAAGGCGGGACGTGTCTTCACATTTACTGCATATGCATTACCACGTAACTGACCATCATTAGGGACTGGTCACCTACTGGTGAATTCACAAAAGATTTCTAACGCGCATATTAACAAAAAAAAAAAAAAAGAACGCAATATTTACAAATGTACAAATACAAATAAAAATATTATATGGGCAGGTGAACTTCATTTTATATCTATCTATACAAGTCCATACCTTCACACCGTGCTCAAGTACCTGGATACTGAACTTCAAAACTGTCAAGGTTCTGAGATACCTTTGTTACAAGATGCCTTTGAGAAATTCTATTATGAGCTCCTAAAGTCTTGCCAGTAGCAATTTATTTCACGTTTTTTGTTTGTTGAATTTGTTTCTTAACCAATTCACTGGGTTTTAATAAATATTACTTCACATGTCTAAGCATGCTCTCTTTATAAGCAGAACAGGAAGTCTACCACACAATCAACACGACGCTTCCTATTTCCAATAAACTTTCCCACGACAACTATCATGTTCTGTACCAAACGGATGTCTATTCTAAAAACATTTCTTTGGTCAACTGTTCTACAACACTGCAAGATTTCTTGCAGTATTCACTTCCCGTTTACTTAACATACGCCATTCCCTTGACAAATACTGTGCCAAAATTGTTGAGTCAAATAAATTTATAATTTTTTGCACTTCACCTCCATTTTGAATACAAATGAACGCTTTGTCATCTCTGTGCTTTTCCCCCAAGTTCCCATAAAAAAACACCGAGTCTCTTTTGAAATAACCAACACCATTCTCCGAAGAACAAAATTCTTGTAATACTTCTATTTCTTTATTTCTCGAGAACCCTTTCTTGCACGGAGAGATAGCTTTAGACAGAGAGAGCCAAGTAGTCTTACAAACTGTCATAAAAACAGTGATCATCACAATGTGAATTAAGAGACAAAATGCAACCATGAAATCAAGGAAAGGAAACGAAAACGTCTTCAAAATAAATGTCAGCACAGGGAACAAGGAAAGGGTGAGACAACATTATCTACATTAAAAACCAAACAGTAGTAAAGCTGAATAATTATAACCAAACGCGTCGTGATTAACCACAGAGGGCATTGTGGCAGTCACTGACGACGGCGGTAATAACGCCTGGCAAGCGAATGGATAAACAAATAAAAAGCACCGGAAGCGCAGGTGTCACTCGGGAAAAAGGGGAGACGTTTGCAAATTTCCCGGTACGCTTTGGCGGTTTCATTTGTTTTTGTGGTATACAAATGGCAAAAACGCCAGAAATACATTTCTCCAAGATATAGGAAGTCCAAAGACGTTGCTGATCTCAAAACTGACATGGTGGTGTATACCAGGAACTGAAAACCCAAACTTTGACATAAGTAACGACAACTTAAATTGACATACTTGTTACCAGGATTATGTATCAGTTGTAATCGTCATAAATTAACTGACAATAATTGCGCTAACATCACAGTCGATTACATCCTGCTCACCAAGTTACAACAACAGCAGTAACATCAAAATATCATAATCACATAATGATCTCCGTCGCAGCCTCTCGTTTGTTTTAAGCATTTTTTTAAAAAGATTACATTTAGCTGAGGATTTGCCTTTCCAATAATAATAATAATAATAATAATAATAATAATAATAATAATAATAATAATAATAATAATCAATTTAAGAAATCAGTTACATTCAGCAAAATTTTCAAGAGTATCACAGAAAAGGAAAAATATTCCGCTAAATAAATACATAAAAAAAAGGAAACAAAAATTCCCACGTCGATCCGTCAAGCAGATGAGGAGAGCATCGTCGTCGTCAAGCTGCAGCAAATGGCAAGAGCTTCAGACCTGGCAGCCACAGCATAGCTAGTGCCTCTCTGCTATTTCCTGTCGCACCCAACGAGTTCCTGTTGCCCTAGTGAATAATATAAAAATACCTCTCTCTCTCTCTCTCTCTCTCTCTCTCTCTCTCTCTCTCTCTCTCTATGAACGGGTTCGGTGTTTCCTGCACTTAGAACCGGTATGCTTTATTACAGGAGAGTTATTACTGACATTAGTTAACATAGGTCCGTCGTATGAATTACAGACGTTAGAACAAAAAAATATTTATTACATTTTGGAAATACTGATACATCAAGGTCTAGTTTCGAAAAAACATTAATTTTTAGTTTATGTATGTGCCAAATCTAACGGGAAGGTATACATGTGTTCTAAACAAACACACACACACATATATATATATACTGTATATTTATATATATAAATATATATGTGTGTGTATGTGTACCTCTGTTTAATGACTTACGTGTATATACAAAGTATATATTAACTCCAGCCAAAAATAATAACTGCAAAGATACAAAAACTTTTTGAAGCCTTGCATACTCGTTTCTGCATAAAAAATATGAGCCCTGTGATATATGGGCACACGTAACATTTATCGGTCTAACTGTTATTATATCTAATACAATATATACATTATATATATTATACAATATATATATATATATATATATATATATATATATATATATATATATATATATATATATATATATATATATTACACACACATAAGGTTTTCCCTTTTCTGAACTGCAAAATTATCACACATTCACTTGATAAACTATGTACAGTATTACACTTTTAGGGTCCTTATCTCAATCTTGAATCACTTCCAATTCACCCTTCCGCTCAATTTACCTTTCAATCAACAGGTTTTCCTCGCCTGCCTTCTTCCCTCCTCTTTTCCAACCC
>NC_089748.1:74924149-75004149 GCF_040412425.1 Macrobrachium rosenbergii
TAGATCAATTTTGTCTACAAAGAATACAGGAATATGTGACATACTAAAATCAATGCCCTTTTGAGGCTTTTGTTAAAAAGGGAGTGAGAAAAGAGGAAATGCTAACCAACTTTAGTTACTGTTGCGCTTTGCAGACCAGAATATAACTAAGGGTGATTAAATTCTGTCATGGAAAACCTTTTCTCTGATTCCTATTTCCTTTTCCGTGTTGTGTATTTAGTGATATTTTTTCTCAAAATATTACTATATTTACGTACACAGAATAATACAGTGTAAGAGAGAGAGAGAGAGAGAGAGAGAGAGAGAGAGAGAGAGAGAGAGAGAGAGAGAGAGAGAGAGATTAATGTCAAGTTATTAAGTTTCTATGCAAGGGGAAGGCTTTGGATACTGAAAAAGAGTAATTATTCAGTATGAAATCCAAATTGCTTTTCAACGCAGAGAAGAAAGAGGAAAAGTTTAACAAAAGAAGAAAACTTAATTGAAAAACTCACCAGAAAATACCCGAAGTATTAACGTTTGAATAAAATAAAAAAAATTATCAAACCGCAGCAGGTCAACGGAAGCTCAGAACAATAATGATAAAAAAAAAAACCGGAGATAGAGAGAAAAGAATTCAACAAAGAGGGAACTCCTATTTAATTCTTGGGAAAGAGTTGTCGTGTCATGCAGAGGATCTGTCGGGGTGAACATCCGGTCATCTGCTGAGGATGCACCTGCCCCTTTCCCCATCTTAGCCGTCATCCTCTGCCTCCTCCTCCTCCTCCTCCTCCTCTTTTCTTAGGAGCCTATCTTCTCCACCTACGCCTTCCTTGCATAATTGCTTTTCCATTTTCTCTACATGCAATGCTACTTTTCTTCTTAAACTCAGATATCATAATATATCTCCGTTATTTCTAAGGGAAGTTCAATCGTGTCATCAATTTTCTCATCCTTTGATTTCCTCCCTCCAGAGATGTATTTTCTATTATCTTTCGATGACTATATCTCTCCCGATTTACGGTAGTTATACTGTATTCTTCTTCCAGTAACTTTTATTTTTCTTTCCGAATATGACGGTTGCCTAACTAAATTTGTCATTCAGTGAATTCCCTTTCTGCTATTTCTACTGACTGTCCGTCTCCATCGTTTCTCAGTCATCTCTTGCCTTTCCTGTAAACGTTACGTGTTAATCGCACATTCTAATCTTTCATCAATCAGTTGTGAACATTCGTGTACGACAGCCAAATCGAAATTTCTCGCAAAATTTGAACTTTAAACCAAACAAATGAGTAATCTTGTGAGTAGCGCTCAATCAACGTTTATCTTTGAAATTGATGACATTATATTTCTGTTTTCCTGTCTATATCAAACGAGAAAAAATCCATACCTATTTTAATCTTCTCCGGGCCATGCCAGACGTTATTTTAAAGCAGGTGCAATTATCATACCAACCACTTTCAAAATGTGAATCTTCAAAAAATATCTAGCTCTGAGTTCTGAGAATACACCTGCCTCTTCTGCAAACACCTGCATCCCTTTCCGAG
The DNA here is from genome assembly GCF_040412425.1 of Macrobrachium rosenbergii. Taxonomy (NCBI): domain Eukaryota; kingdom Metazoa; phylum Arthropoda; class Malacostraca; order Decapoda; family Palaemonidae; genus Macrobrachium; species Macrobrachium rosenbergii. The sequence continues at coordinate 74,925,673 of NC_089748.1, forward strand.
AATTCTGCACCACTACCCAAGATTTAAGTGATCTACCCAACGGCGGAAGTTTTCCAGTCACAAAGACTAAAAATATCAGTACACCTCCCTTGAACTATTCAGGTCAATGAATTGATAACCAATTCCATATGCGATCGAAGACGTTCTAATATTTATCTTTTTTTTTTTATTACATAACTTTGTGCGAAACAGACAAATAACTTTCATTTCCCATATCTCAGAAGGCATGCATGACACACCCCAGGAAAAATGTCAGAAAGACTAGACCAAGGAAGCCTTACCGGATCAAACCAAGAGGTATGAAAGATTATTACCCCATAATACAGATTAAGACCTCCCCACGCTAAGTAATTGGAGGCGAGTCGTGAACATTTCAAAAGAATATTTGAGGAGAGAATTCCAAACCTTAACGGAAGAGGGGAAGGATCAGTCAGTCATCAGACCTAGAAATCTGGGAGTGGCTGATCTCAGCAAAGTAAACGTGGCACGACTGAACTTCCCCAATTCTTGCCTTGGTTTCCACTGTTCTTACACTCTAAGCTAAGATGAAATAAATAAATTTCCCTCTTTCCCATTTTCTCCAGCAAACAGTCGGACACTTTATAATCAGACAGTGAGCCCAAAGGTGGAAATATTACGACTTTACCAAATCCAAAAGACCTACAAGCACATGACAGGGCATGCAGAAAACACCTGAATACTCTCTTAAGAAATAAAACTTGATTACAGGGTTTCATCACTGCCTTGTCACAAAAAAAAAAAAAAAATCACTTACACAGAACGGAAAACCTTTTACAGCGACACCACATCAAGGACCCTAAAACATATACGTGTAACACAACAAGCAAAGATTAATAAGATAATAACCAAACGATCTTAGTATGTTATCATCATTTGCAAGTCAGCAAAATTAGTTATGTCCAAATTCTATGAGACCTCTTAATTGCATAACCTTGGAACTTATGACATTATACAGTTTCACTGAACAAATAAAAAAATGTATAATGATGATGATAATAATTATAACAATAATCCTGAAATGTAAATAATTTTTGTAAAAATACGTAACAGGATATCCCAGCAAAAAACATATTGTTATTATACTCTCCCTCTTTATCCTTTCCTTTTAACTTACAAACAACATATTGTTATTATACTAGCCCTCTTCATCCCTTCCTTTTAACTTATACGTTTCTTAGGAGCTTACATATATTATCAGTCATACGGCATCACTAAATTAATATACTCTTTAAAACAAACCTTCATTTTATAAAATTTATCTTTTTTATTATACTTTCCCTCGCCACCTTTTCCTTTCCCTGGCCTTGAATCTCGTACGGTCTCATTCCACCTCCCTCTGCATTCTCACCTGCATCATAATCACATTTCCCACATCCTCCCTCTCCATTAACTTCCACATCACCTGTCGGGCCCAAACGCCCCTCACCTGTATGATGTGTTCCATCACCTGTCCTATGCATAGTGCCTTCTAAGAGAGAGAGAGAGAGAGAGAGAGAGAGATGCGAGTAGATGTGGGAAGACAATAGATGCACTTAATATTAATAGCACACGAGAGGAAGAGAGCTTGCAACGGAAACAATTCTATACACAAGCGGGTCTTCCCCCAAACATACCACTTTTTATCTCCTATTTCCTTCTCCTCCTCCACCTCTCATCATTTACCTGTTGCATGTCTCTTCCGGTTCCGCCACCTACTCTCCGTCTCCCTTAACAGCTGATTCCGTCATCAGTGATTCAAGGACACATTTTTACGGAATGTTCTCGAAACTCGAATGTGAACAGGTTAAACGTGTCATGTTTATTTGTGTGCTTCTTCTGAAGCTGCAACACATCTACCCGTAAAAAACTAATACACGTCCATATTACTCGGAAACACACATATCTCAGTATGTTTAGTAACGTCAAACATGTGACTGTGATCATCTACAGTATTTACTTGTCTACCCATACATATGTGTGTGTGTGTGTGTGTGTGTGAGATGTTTGATTTTTAAATCACGAAAAGGTAAAAACGTGATGATTATACAAACATAGTTACTGCCACAAAGGAAAAGTGAAGCAATGAGATGCTAAGTACTTTCGACTTATTACCACAGTTGCTGTGACCATGTCTTGGCATTAAGACGAAAGTATCTAGTATCTGATTGTTTTAATTTTCCTTCATGGCGGTAACTTTGCTCACACACACATTATATATATATATATATATATATATATATATATATATATATATATATATATATATATATATATATATATATATATATACATAATAAATAGGAGCCTCGATGGCTCGGTTGGTGAGCAGCAACCTCAGACTTCATAGAGGTCTGTGGCGAGGGTTCAATCCCCGCAGCCGACCAGTCAGAGAAGGTGGACACTTTGCTATCCGTGTAGACACCCTGGGATTACGTATGTAATCAACGGATAGGTTTGCTGAAACCAAATGGGTGTTACAGACTAATACACACATAAAAACAAAGCCAATCCAACATCTTTTAAAAACATAACAGACACCTCACACGTCTTGAACTGTCGACCTACCCGCCCAGTTCTCCTCACTGCTGGGAAAAAGGGAGCTGGGGATTTGGTACAATACATGTACACATTCGTTACCAGGGTCTAAGTGATGTCAGGCAGGGCAGCCGATCGAGGCTATGGCCTACCACCGCCAAATCAAAGTCCTTCAAAAGAAGGCATCGTGGCTTACCCCATATAAAAATGGGAAAAAAGCACGTTAAAACGAAGAATATATTTATATTATATATATATATATATATATATATATATATATATATATATATATATATATATATATATATATATATATATATATAAATCTACGCTTACCTGTACCTCCTTTAACCTTATTCATCAATTCATTTAGAACCATTTTTTCATCCACACATACTTTACACACCCTGGTCAGTTAGTCACTTATGACACTTTCACTACTGAACCTAAATATCTCGCTTTATTCAACCTTTTCATTACCATCCTTACACTGAAGTTAACTACTCCCACACTTGCATCCTTTACATCTGCCCCTTTATCTTTCTTCCATTATCAGAAGCCCTTCAAAATACTTATTCTATTGAAACATGATTAGATTCTCTTCTTACTGCATCTCTCCATTCTGATTTTTAACTCTAATAGCAATTTACTCATAAAACTTTTACCCTGGCAACTGGCGCAGATGCAAGCATTGTAAGTGACCTGGCTGACGATGATACAGCGTTCAAAACTTCGCTCATCCTACCAGCATCTGTTATATTTACTCCCAAATGTCTGTAAGAGTCAACTCTTTGCATTGTTCCCCCATCCATTTACCTTTCACTGCTCCGTCTTCCTGGTTTCCATTTACTTACACACCCTAACTCTTGTTTATATTTACTCTCAATTTTCTCCGTTGGTAATCACTTCTGAACTCTTTTACTAGTTTCTGCGGGGGAGGTTGAAATCATCATTCTTTGGAAGCTTGAATTTTAAGCCAATGGCTCCTGCGTGTTTGTTCCATATGAATAGGTTTCATCTACTGAAATAATAATAATAATAATAATAATAATAATAATAATAATAATAATAATAATAATAATAATAATAATAATAATATTCTTGAAAATCCCCATTCATTAGTGCATCACCTGCAAACATCCACTGTTTCCCACCGTATTCATCACTCCATCTATGCAAAAAAAATTAAACAGCCTTAGGATATAATACGCTCTTGTTTCTAAACAATTATATCAAACCACTCATTCTTCCATTTACATATCTTAACACAAAACTCCGCTCTCTTCACAAAAACTTTGATACACTCTCTCTTAACAACTATCTTATATAAGATCCTTTCAACACCTTTCACCTTGTCTTTCTATTGATTCTGTCATAAGCTCATTGTAATTCCACATATGTCACAAACACACGTTTATTCCCTATGCTTCAAATTTCTCACAAAACTGTTCCATAACCAACACATCACATGCAAAACTTCTCCCTTCTCGAAACACAAATTGTTCCTCCTCTATCAACTTTGGTCACGTACTCAATCACATTACCACCACCACACAGCACCATCGCACATGGAATCCCATCAATTTCCGGTGGTTTTCCATTCCTCAGCCACTTAATTGGCACCCTTATGTCCTCAATAATCACTTGCACACTCATCCTCAAAAATACATTAACCTTTACCAGAATCACATTATTTAGTTCTTGCCTCTCTTCTCTGTTCCACATTAAACCTAATCTTCAACATACTCGCACCATCAACCAAATACTGCTTCCTTATTCTGAGATATATTTGTTCTAACATTAACCTTCCTCTCTCTATTCACTTTCCAGTATAAAAACTTCTCGTGCTCCTTAAAGTTCTAGCCCATCCTCTAATTGACAGGTTCATTATTTGCCTTCTTTTTCGCTCCTGCGTTCTTCTTACAATTGTCCACTAAAATAATCTCCTTTTCCCTTCACTAAACCTTTTATTTCCCCATGCATAACTTGCTCTTGTTATTGAATTTTTGTATTCTCCGATAATGAAAATGCCTTCTCTCTGTCCCTGTGACCCTATAGTGGAATTTATAGTTACACAGTCATAATCTATTCTTCCACAATTCAACCATTTTCTCATTAGCTGTTCATCTCACATCCTTGTAATCAAACTCCTTTGTCTTAATAACACTGAAAGCTACTTTTCCCCCCATGCGACTACACCTCCGACTTTTATTTTAACTTTCTTATCAGCCAAGTAATCAGATATTACTAGCCAACCCTCTTCTCATCATTACACTCATCAACTTGTTTTTCCACCTGCTCTTTTCTAACGCAATCTAGCTCTCTTTTCCTGATTAGTTTCTCCTTTTCAAGTATACGTATAATTAGTCTTCTTTGGGTAGCCTACCATGAATTTTCAACAATCAGACTCTTTTCCAAACAAATTTCTACGAGAATCTATCCATTATATTTGCTTTATGAACACACACCTACTGACAATGTCATCTCGTTCTCTGTACCCAACGTTTGCATTTAAATGGCCTAGCGCTTCCAACTTTCACATTCTCCCATCCGAGCCAGGCATACAACACCAGTCATGAACTAACCTTGTATTCTTCCTTCCCTTAAAGTTAAAGTCCTCCTGGGCATCCCCTGTTTCTTAGGCCGACAGCCAGTCGGGGACAGGTCCCAATGCCCTTACATGTCACATATTAGCGGTGTACAACATTGGGTTTAATATGACAACCACTACATCATAATAACAAGAGCATCAATTACAAAATTTTATACGACAGAGGATATGCACGAGTATAACCTTACGGGTTCGTTCTAAGACAAAACAACTGTATATTCCATACACATACACTCACAGACGCAAATACAAATTGACTACATCCGTATATAAAGCATACATATTTGGACACGCGACCCTAAGCACTTACGTATGTTTAACAGTTCTAAAACAAACCGAACAAGAAATATTAACTATGATGTTTTTCATCATGTAATCCAAAAGGCGTGATAGATTATAATCACAACCCAAGACTGACCAAAACCTCTCACTTTTAATGCAAAGTGTGTTTGCAAGTACACTACATTTTCAATAATCTGCAACGCAATAAAAGAGACATTATTCATTAGGAATAAAAAGCGTAGGTAAAATATTCTCTCTCTCTCTCTCTCTCTCTCTCTCTCTCTCTCTCTCTCTCTCTCTCTCTCTCTCTCAGGATTGGCTGTTTGATGTGGCGGAAAAGCTTCAAGAAATTAGACACCAATTTAGAAAAAAATTATCATTGTCAGACATTAGTAATTTTTTTGGTAACAGGGAATTTCGTTATTAAAATCAATCCAAAATAAAAATCTACAATAAGATGTTCAATGGGAAAAAGCATGAATATTTAATATTAGATTTAAGAAATATATAGAAATATGTAGAAATATATTTAACTCTTTCTGTCTCTCTAGATGAACATATATCTTTGCAGACAACGTTTGAGAACGTTAAATATACTCGGTAGTAAGACACATTGGAAATAATGGAATGAGAAAATAAAAGTAAAAACTGCAATGTCTTTTGGAAAAATACTGTCTGAACAACACTCCAATTTAGGACGTTATGATAATTCTAAATGGGAGCTAACGTAGAAAACGATAAAAATTATGAAATATATGACGCTAAACCCGTATTTTCCAAGCATTTCCAGCGTGATCAACTGACATTTTAATAATGATATACAAAGATAAAACTAAATAAAAAAGCATTTGCAACTTCCAAAATAACAGATGAAAATTAATTTAACTGATTATTTTCTTTACTTCGTATTCTATTAACAGGTTTTCGCAGAATTTACAAGCAACTGAATTTGAAACGTTTTAGCTCCAAGAATTATTCACGTCATAAAAAAAAGGCTCTAAACAAAACATCTGATAAGTGATGACTGAAAATAAATTTGACAAACATTGTGCAAAAAAATACACATATATAATATATATACACACTGTACATGTGTATATATACATAAGACAAACATATACAGACATTTATTTAATTTTCTATTTTACATTACATAATAACTGGCTGTAGTTTGGAAGCAACGGAAAATCAATAATCATACCTCACTACATTTACCTTAATTTAAAAATGCAGAGTGGATTGACAGAACATTCAACAATACTAAGATATTATATGTCGTGAAAAGTGGTCCTTTCCAAAAGTGAAGGGTTATAATTCCTGGAAAATTCTACTTTGTTCGCCATAGAGTATTTGAGACAAAATTAATTTCTCTTCCACTTAGATATATATATATATATATATATATATATATATATATATATATATATATATATATATATATATATATATATATATATATATATATATATATATGAAAAAAAATTAATTTTGTCTCACAAACTCTATAGCGAACAAGGTAGAATTTTTCAGGAATCATAACGCTTCACTTTGCGAACAGGACCACTTTTCACGACAGGATCCAATACGAGTCACTAGAACAAAAAAGATAAAGCACAACTGTGAACCATTCACGTGATAACCCAGAAATAACCTTCGAGTACTGTGGTCCGCATAAGTTTGGCATTTCTTATACATACGCGAGTATGCAATACCATTCAAGTTCCAAGAAGCCAATTAGGGACCAGCTTTTCAAAAAGAAAAAAAAAAACTTGTTTGAGATACATCAACTCTTCAAGTGCTCAATGCAATTTAACCAACATTGCAAGCTTTTACATTGTCTGCTTTCATTTTGGTTTGCAAAAGACTTCAATAATAAGCACATATTTTTTAAAAATTACAATGGCTCCAATCATTTGTACTCCGTTGTGGCAGCATTTATTCAATCTAGTATGTAATTACAATAGTCATCAGGTTTTGATTAATCTCTTACTACATTATAACAACATTTATAGCATCTGCAATTGAATCAAACATCAGACATCTTCCAATCACATATAACCTTTGGTATTTTAATCGGACAATATTCTCTTGCAACAATCACCAAAGCATCATAATTATCAAGAAAATCAATAACACGCATTTCTAAGACAAAGGAATATACATTAACTAGTTCATTTTTCTTACCCAAGCTTGTAATTTAGATAATACTGAACAGTTCAGTGCGTCCTTATTTCATGTAGTTTTTTCGGTTTTTGAGTTTACAATATAATTCCACATTTTTGGTAGAGCTTGCAAACCGGAAAAATCATCTCCTTGGACCAATGCTTAGTAAACCCCCCACAGCGCTGCCCAGGGCCTTTTTGTCTGCGATTTCACTGAATCTTTGACAAAATGAACGTTTTTACCTTTCCAGTACTCACTTGGCAGTGACCCTTTCCTGCACAAAATGGTTTTTTGATCAGTGAAATTAAGCTACATTTGGTCTGAGCTAGTAAATGGATGCGTGGGCTTCAATGAATGCTGGCTGTTGTTTACACAAAAGCTCCCGTGAGAATCTCTGTTGGCATGGGCATAAGGCTATCAACCTCCTTCCAAACAGTCAATTCTTAGGAACTTGCAACAGATACTAGATCTGGTGTGGGAAGCAAGCAATGAATCATAATGAGGTCTAAGCATCGAATCAAGAGCGTGATTTTGTTTTTCTTATGCAAAAGTTCTTTGAAGTAAATCAACCTAATTAGCCAACAAATAATAAATATCGTTACTGAGTTTGGGATGACATACGATGTTTCATAGCGGATGGAAATATTCTTATCTACACAACCATGAATGCAAATAGTCCCCTTGTTTGATAAGGGTAAAAAGGCGTGCATTTTTCACATTCTTCATTTTCATTCGGCCGTAAGGGTATTCATAATACCCTCTTTCTCTAAAATCTCTAATACACAGGTTACAAATACAGTACAGATAAATCCAGGAAATAAATAACTGTACGAAAAGCAGTCACACTTTTATTCAAAGCATATAATTACCTACATCGTTAAAATTCCATTACACTAGGTACGAGCGATAAAATGAAGACTATGGATTAGTCAGTTATCATGAATCATCAGATCATTGGCGCACATGGGAAAAAAATTTCAGCAGATAAAATCATTTCGACTTGACACAGAAAATTCCTGAAATAAATTATTCCATAATCTCAACAAATACTGTTTAAGTTAAATTCGAACAGAACTATCTCAACTAATCTACAATCATAATAGAACATCCTTAACACACCGTGCAATGTATATTTTATTGACCCTTTTAAATATTCTGAAATTTACCCTAATACTGATAGTCTTGTTTGGTGACTGACAATATATGACTGACGTACCGAATATCGAATCCGTCTTATTGGAACCAATGATACTGATAGTCTACAATCCGCTTTACTTAAAACAAATCTCTGACCATAAAAACTTTAGTAATATATATCTAATCTCTAATCCTATCCGGGTTATATTAATATCGACTCTCAAATCCTATAAGAACTACACTGATATAAAGTATTTTCCTTATCTGACAGATCTTGCTGAAATGACCTATTCTCCTGTCCTAACAAAGGTTCTTGAACTAAAATAATCTCTAATCTTACAGAACTTCCTTAACATAAGGTAATCTTCTCTATTACGAGAACACAATATGTTTTCCTAGTGCAATTATTTAGAACAATTGTGGTATCTATTGTGGTTAACTAAAGTCCTTGTAAAAATAAACACTAATTTATGAGTGGCTTTAATGGTGGGAAACTTTTTTTAAATTGGCATAACCATTCAACATGATGCGAGAAGACCGATCATATGCACCGCCCTTCTTCAGGAGTGATGTGCCAACAACACGAAATCTTAATTTTCGTAATCGTAATTCCGAGTCTGCAAGCTCAAAGATACCTTCCTGACACGATATCTAAATTACCGGGAAATTGGAACGTCAAACGTTTGTACCCAAAGATTACTTTAATTAGTTAATTTTGTGAAAGACTGCGGTTTCCGAAATAGTTCAATAGACTTTTGGATGATTTCCATCAGCTATCTTGCTGTACGCACACACCAATGACGTCAATCTTCAGGATACATTATCCAGAATTATATACACTGGAATGTAGGCAAAATCGCGCGCGCCTATGTATGTGCATCGCATTCTTAAAACATGAAGAAAAGCAGCTAAAGCTGTCTGCATTACCATGAGTGAATGAGACAGAGAGAGAAAAAAAGAACATCACGAATCACAGAGCTCAGGTCGATTATTTTTAAGTAGAGAAATTTCACGGCAGCACAAAGATGAAAAGAAGTAAAAAATGCGCCGAAGTTTCTTCGGCGCAATCGAGTATTCTGTACCGCGTATAATTGTATGAAACTCTCACCAACGGTCCATGAAACTCTCAGCCGGGGCCCATGAAACTTTCAACCACGGTCCGGTGGTGGCCTGTGTTGTTGACACCTATAGCGGTGCCAGATGCACGATCATGGCTAGCAGTAACCTTAAATAAAATAAAAACTACTGAGGCTAGAAGGCTGCAATTTGATACGTTTGATGATTGGAGGGTGGACGGTCAACATACCAATTTGCAGCCCTCTAGCCTCAGTAGTTTTTAAGATCTGAGGACGGACAGAAAAAGTGTGGACGGACAGACAAAGCCATCTCAATAGTTTCCTGTTACAGAAAACTAAAAATGGGGGGGGGATATTAAAAATAGTAGTAAGGATAACCCTGTGTAATTATTCCATTGAATAAACTAACTCAGGATCAGCCCAAAATGAAAACTCAGAGAAGCAATGACACAAAGTTCTGTATTTTTAAAGTTTACCAAACTACCATTTATAAAAACATGGGTGCAAAACCTCAGACAACTCAGCACGACAAGGGAAAGGCTGATTAGACAAATCACATTTCAACATGTGAAGTTGGTGTAAAAGGAGGGTGCTGCTCACTTGCAATTCTCATACGGATTCGATTCAAACATGTGAACCGAAGCAGGACACAGTACGTTTCATAACTAATGGTCTGCTGACAAAGTGAGCGGTTTCATGCTTCGACTTATACATCTAAGCTCAGAATTAGTTAATGAACTTCATAATCCGTTATCATCACATTAGTCAACGACTTTACCTTGGTGCTGTTAACACTTTAGATAAAGTTGCATAAATCTCAAAATTTAATATTATAGTTTAAAATCCAATTTCCTCATAAGACAATTACATTTTTCGCTAAATTAGAATTCTTGAAACGGCGCCGGAAACTTAACTTGAGACTACATAACAGAAGCTGTTAGCTGTGATAACAGACAAGAGTATCACCACAGAAAATAACAATAATTATTAATATGGTAAATGAGAGAGAAAGAGTTTCAGGTAAACGTAATGGTAGTATTTAACACCCACTTCCGTTGAACTGGGATGAAGATTGAAGAGCATGTGATATAAAGATGTTTGAAAACCACAGATCTCCAGATAACACACAGAGAAGAAAATACTGCACATCTGCAGAACGGATGATATTGATCAATATCAACTAATGAGAAGGTTCTGAAGTCTCGTAAAGGCAACATAAGAAAAAGCATGTGCCAAGAGGGCATGAAACTACATGCTGCTCATTTGGAAAGTTACAAACACGACCGTAATATCAAACCAGAAATTTTACAGTTGAAATAAAAGCAGGGTGAGTTTAAGCAAAGAGGGTACTGTGTAAGCAGGTGTGTAACACCTGCACTATTCATCCAACAGTAAAAAGGAAACTGGTGGCGACACATAATTACAAGACAGGCAGAAGATAATGAGGTAAAAGAAAAGGATGTTATGGGAAAAATGTTAGGAATGTATGTTGTTCACATCAAGAATTTTAGGAATGTACGGCATGAGAATGTGTGGAATGTATAGTGTCAGGTTGAGTGCGAGGAATTTTGGAATTCGGTACAGTGAGAGTGAAGAATGCATAGTGAATGAGAATCAAGTGCCTAGTAAATACTGTAAAGGAATCTCATTTCTTTCATTTGCACTCCAGAGATTAGTATTGATCACAGGTTTCCAAAGGATTCTAAAAGTAACAATAAACAATCATAGGTTTCCAAAGGATTCTAAAAGTAATAATAGACAATCATAGTTTTCCACAGGATTCTAAAAGTAACAATAAAAAATCATATGTTCCAAAGGATTCTAAAAGTAACAGTACACAAAGGTTAATGGGTCTCAAATTTATAAAATAAACAAATGCTATTTTTTTAACAGTAAACAAATGTTTTGGGCATCACAATTATAAGATAAATAAAGTTTTTTTAGTCTCACATTTATAAAATCAACAAAGGTTATTAGTACCAACATTTATAAAATAAACAATGGTTTCTGGATCTCACAATTATATAATAAATAAAGGTCATTCGGTCTCACAGTTATAAGATAAACAAAGGTTTTCGGGTCCCACATTCATATAAAACAAATGTTATTGGTTCTAACATTTACATAATAAACAATGGTTACTAGGTCTCAAATTCATGGTTATCAACTTACTGATGTGTGCAAATGTGCGTATATAATGAGAATAATAATGAAATTTAGTTCGGAGAACTAAATACACAAATTAGAAACTTACTTAAAGAGTAGTAAGTGCTCGCAACACTCGTTTCATAGAGAGTTTTATTTAACAACGTTCAAACACTTTAACGACTTTTAAAATACAAAATTATTCTGTAATACACATATTCCTCTGGGCACCTTCCAAATCTGTATCATTCTTCAATATTTTCACTTACATTTTACTTATATTAATCAAGGACAAAATATTTAACAACACCTTTCTTCCATTTACTGATGGAAGTCGATTCCACTGAAGGGAAAAGCAGGTGACTGATAAACTTTTGACTCCGGGAACTACCTAATCCTCGTTACAATAAACTCGATTCTTTCATACAAATGAGTACCATGTAAAAGAGTCCTCCTCGCATCATATATCTATTTTTGTTTAGATCGGCAGCTACCTAACGAACAACTCAAGACTGGTTTAAATGTCAAAGGGGAATCAACTCTATAAAAGGAACATCATATCAACAAGTCTCACTTCTTCATTCAAACGAGGTGAATGTCTGAACGTCTATTAACAAGGATGCTCCCGAGAGTATAACAGAAGAGCTTTTATGCATAATAAAAAATTCATATTTATATCAGGACCTAAAATGACTACGAATGTGAAGATATTTTTAAGAAACATAAACGTAAAGTTTTTACAGTTTTATTGTAGCTAACGAATTAACTTTTCCTCCAGATTCTCAGAAACAACTATACAATTCTAAGAAAATTGGTCAAACAGATTTCAGCATTATAAAACCTGTTTTTATTAGCAAACTAAAGCTTTAAAAAAAAATTCAAATAGGCATCCGTGATTATTTCCATGAACCTTTGCCGAAGAACATCCTCTAACATTACAAGGAATCTGTATAATCATATCTATACGAACAGAAATAGTGAGTGAGCATTTTGCATAAATTGGCCACGTTTCCAAACCTGATTCTTCTTCTTAACAAACTTGGCATGATTTTATTACCCTGCTTGGGACCACCTGTGATTTTCATGATGATAATCTAAGCACAAGGTTCATAGGGTCAGTTTACAGGTAATTAACTTGTTTCTTGGACACTTGATTGTATGCAATCTGCCACACTAACTACACAATTATCTACTATTGAACATTAAGCGGGCTTCGCTTCTCTCTCCCCCGAAACACCAAACGCAAGCAAAAACGCATGAAAGCTATTGATACATCCCACGTACGTATTGTACTGTATGTGCATACCTCATTGAACACACTTCAGCCACCAAGATCTAGAATATTGCAAAAACACCAGCCAGTAACTCAAGACCAAAATGAAAAGACAGGGTCACGATACTTGGTAGGCACGGTAATATCCTTCGTTGCTCTTTCAATTAAATGAAATGTAAGTGTATTGTTATTTATTCTTGAAAGTAAGAAGCAAAAAATACTCACTTCTCGATTTTCTATTATGAATACAGTTGTAAAGAGAGAAAACTGTCAGTATTAGCAGTAAAATAGAATAACTTTCTCACTGCTTTCGTATAAAAATCATTCTAAAGTTTCTCAGTTTCTCCATTTGGAAAAAAACGAAAACTGTACCCTTATACCACGGTTGGATACAATTAGTATAAAAAAAACTTTTCGTCTGGTTTTTGCATTTAAGGCACAGATTCCTTCGGGTCCAGTTGCGTTCAAGTCAGGCTGTGTGCATGAGAAGTCAACTATCTCGAAATCTCAAATGCCATATTTTCAGAGGCAGGCACAAGATCCAGTTTGAAAAGATAAGGTTTAGTTTATGTGAGTTAGGTTAGTTACAAAATAGCATCGTGTACGTCACAACAAATTAAGATAATGGAATATCTAAGACAAAAGTACTTAGGTCATGGATGTGCGCACAGGGCAAACAAATCATCTTTTAAAGCAGTTTACTAAACGTTTTCTAATCTACCGACAAAGGCCTTCTGATGCATACGGAGTCACAGCCCAATCACTGGCCTGATTAGAACTTCCTAGCTCTAAGGCCAATCAACGTTATGATTAGTCTCCATGATTAGACTCTCAGAGAAGCCCTCTTCGAATCTCCTTAATGCAAAGAAAGCCTACTGTGATTGGCGCTTTACTACCTGGCGCCCAGTAACACTGCTCAGCCCAAGAAACGTCTCATGTTTTGCTGATCTCCAACAGGATAGGTCGACCCCGGTCGCTATGCCAATGCCAAAGCCACTTACCCATTACTCTTGGGCAGAGACCGATAAGGCCAGATTCTTAATTACAGCCTTGCAGGTCTGGCCAAGATTATCTTAAGGGAGTAGGTGCGGTAACTATTGTTTAGCGTGCATTTATTTAATCCTATCAGATCGGGGTGCATCATTCTCCAATTAAGAGTACCGCATCCGTTACATGCAAATGCAAAAGCAATGAATGCAAGCTCCTGTCACGATGATTTAAGCACATGCAATTTCGGGGGAGCAGCGCTGTTCGCGGAGTCGAGACTCCTCTTGCGAGGCAGAGGCCGAGGCCGGAGCCGAGGCATATTTCAGCCTTATAAATGGCGGTAATGTGATTTACACTGGAGTCTCGGCCTTCCTGGCATCCCTACCACACTCTCTCTCGCGCTCTCTCTCCCTGTGGATGTTCTTGCTCATGTCTTTGTGGTAGATTTCGGATGGATTTTTTTTTCTAACAAAATTCAAGGCACTTACAAAGTAGTAGTCACTTTTTAACTGAAACAGAAAACTTACCTTCATGAAGTTCTCCATCGAGTTTTAATTACGATTAGCAATTATCAAATCGTTGATTCCTCTTCTAATAATAACACGTACGGCCCAAATGCTACAAATAACTACAAATGTTGAATTTTAAAAAAATTTTCAATGGATTTATAAAAAAAATATTGAAGCTGGAAAATATGAAATTATGAAAACCCTCCACCGCGTACCGCAACTATATGATGGCACTGATGAAGTAAATCATCAAACACGAGCTTCTTCATTACATGTAATAATTACGATACTGCCTTATACTAAAGTGTTCTCATGCTATATAAAAAAAACCTATCAAGTAAATATATATAATACGGGACAGGGGATAAATATCAATCAGGCTACTTCAACGTATAAACCATAAATATCATAAAAACAAAATTCTGACATGAAACTCTCATTCTGGTTAACTGTGAGATAAGGTGACAATTAGATATGCATTCAGCTTTCTGCGTCCTGTATTCAATAACGGAGTATTTACAGGCAAAGGTTATCGCACCTGATGCAGGCCTGGCGAATTTCTGTATGAATTAACCTGCAAGCAATAAATGAATTTTGATAACTTATCTTATAATGTTTTCTTATCATGCAGAGAAACTTGTCCCTGAGTGGATGGGAAAAATGAACATTCAAGACGGTTGATTACCGGGTCGGCTATTTCCATTACTTTCCAGCGAGAGATTGAATGCTTTCCTAGGTGCCTTTCACAACTCCGAGAACTCAAGCAGCGTAACCAAATGCATCCTTCCCGTTACAAGGCCTCCTGAAACAACAATCTTTTGTCTGCAACATGGACTTGAACCAGACCGTTCGTTGCTATGCTTTCACGGCTAACGCGTTAGAGAACTAGAGAACTGTACTGGCAAATCCTAGCTCTCTATAATCCACATGAAATGTCAACGGGCATCCATGTTTAGTATAATCCTGCGAATTTTCTAAGTTGAGCAAACGTTGGACGTTTACCCTTGCCTAATAATTTGACCTAAATTTTAAATATATTGACATTCTACTTTTATAGTTATACTTTTGCTTATTAATAAGATGCAAACTTTATTTCTTTACTCAATAAATTCAATAAGTCAAATGGAATTGTGCCGAATGACGAATCGCAACATGAAAAGAAAGACAGAGGAGGAGCAGTCAGGATAAAAAAAAAAGAACAAAACAAAATTGTAAGTCGGTTGAAGGTGGGGTGACATCAATTTGCTGTCCTTAAATATGGTATTTCCCCAATGTATATCCAGCTTTATAACCAGGAGTTCATGTCAACTACAAGTGTAAATCTGGTATCATTCAAGAAAATCAATGTTTTCCACAACACTTATGGCCAAATCTGTTTGAATCCCTCAGCACAGAAGATGAATTATGCGCGACTTGCCAGCTAGGGCCGACACGTCAAGGAACCTGGTCAGCGTAGCAGCAGCGGCAGCCTTGCAGCTTGCACTGTGTTCAGACCATGCGGATGGCTTTCATAACGGCTGCTCATTTTCAAATTGCTGACAGAGAAGCTCTCTCAAAAAGGAACCATCAGTAACCCCTTTGGGTTCTTTGCCCAATGAAGCTCTCTTTCTCAACATCACACTAGTTATGCCACACGCCTGGTCATGATCGATTATCTGTATGATTTTTTGACATTTTCTCTACTCAATATGATCTGCTTCAAGTGTATGAAAGAACTTGGTTTTAGTTTTCTGTAAATGAAAACTATTGAGACGGCTATTTGTCAGTCCGTCCGCATTTTGTCTGTCCGCCCTCAGATCTTAAAAACTACTGAGGCTAGAAGGCTGCAAATTGGTATGTTGATCATCCACCCTCCAATCATCAAACATTCCAAACTGCAACCTCTAGCCTCAGTAGTTTTTTTTTTTTTATCTAAGGTTAAAGTTGGCCATAATCGTACTTCTGGAACCGATATAGGTACCAACAACACAAGCCACCACCGGACCGTGGCTGAGTTTCATGGGCCGCGGCTGAGTCTCATACAACATTATATGCCGTACAGAAAACTCGACTGCGCCGAAGAAACTTCGGCGCATTTTTTACTTGTTTAGTCTTCATATGGATAAGTTTCTCATTTGTTGTCATCCTCTAATGAAAATGAAAATCCTACTACAATGATTCATGCTTATCCACTCCTCTTTTGGCCTCATTTGTCGAATATCATTGAAAAAATTGGTTTTTCTTCATTCATTTAATCGTATTTCGGGTGCTTAATTCTATGTTTTGCAATAATGTTTCAAAGGAGACACGTTACCAATATTCTTGAAACCTGCTTTCAACTTGCTCTCAACGCTAAGATAGTACTGGGCACATTGTTATTCAACGTTATTTCTATATATTTAAGTGCATAGGTATACAACTACTATTTCAAAAATATAGCAGCCCTGTAACTGACAATATTATTTCTCATTCTTTGGAGTTCAGCTCCATCTTTCAATTACCATCTTTTTACTTTCACTATAATTCAAAGCCCACACTTCACTTCCTTAAAGGAGAGTTTGCTAAACAGCCCCTTCATACACTTACACTCAGGCTTCGATAAACACGAAGTCTCTATCCCATCTTTAGAACATGCCCTGCTTCCTTCCTTGTTTTACCTCACGCTACAACCTTTCACTATAATGCCCCTATATATAAGTACGAGTTAACACGTTATACTCTTCCCATATCATATAACCATTCACTGTGCCAAAATTAATACTTAATTCATTGTATACATATGCGTACTATGAATCCGCCTACATGACAGCTAAACTACTAAGATTTGGCCAAATATCAGTGTATTCAGAAAAGCGAATCCCATTAATGTTTCCGACAGCAATTTCAGACGACTATTATAATCTCCGCAGTGCATGGAAAGCTTCTCAAGCACGGAAATCACTTTCCGTAGCATGCATGCATGAAATGTCATCTATTACGCACTTACGTCTATAATCACCGTCATTCTGTTGATGTTTCGTTTCCCACAATACTTCTGCCCTCACGAGTTACTATTACCGAGAGACTATAATGCTAAGTCTTCAAAATAAGGCAACATTGCCGACCGTGTAATACGAAAGATAGCGGTAATGCAGTTAACAATCGGTAGTGAATAAAAATCTGAAGAAATAAAACTTCACGTAACAAAACCAGCAGCAGCACTAGTGACAGTGCTGACGGGCTGCCTGTATCAGCAAAAGCCGGTGCTGGCAAAAGGCCACCTTAATCTGGCAGCAACAAACAAATTCCATTTCGAGAACCAGATATCTGAAAACCGCTCGTGCGTTCGCAGATTTCTCTATAAACCTTCACAAATAACGTACTAGGCCATAATCATCGTAATAATAAGTGAAAATATAAACATGACTAATTGATTTTTAGTTTTCTTTAAAGGAAAACTATTGTGCTGGCTTTGTCTGTCCGTCCGCACTTTTTCTGTCCACCTTCATATCCTAAAAACTGCTGAGGCTAGAGGGCTGCAAATTGGTATGTTGATCATCCACCCTCCAATCACCAAACATACAAAATTGCAGCCCTCTAGCCTCAGTAGTTTTTATTTTATTTACGGTTAAATTTAGCCACCATCGTGCTTCTGGCAACGATGTAGAATAGGCCACCACCGGGGCGTGGTTACAGTTTCATAGGGCGCGGCTCATGAAGCATTATACCGAGCCCACCGAAAGATAGATCTATTTTGGGTGGCCTTGATTATACGCTGTAGAGGCTGTACAGAAAACTCGATTGCGAAGAATAAACTTCGGCGCATTTTTTACTTGTTTATACAGCTCTTACCTGTCACAAGGATGGTTCGGACATAAAAGCTATATTCTGAAGAAAATAACTGAACCTGAATCTAGAACACAATTTTTGTTTAAACCTAATCAGTAAACAATTACAAGACTTGGGATGTACAAAAAAAAAACCTTGTTAAATGAAATTTGGTGAAAAGCGCTAAAATAAAATTGTGCGTTATATTACATACGCTATGCATATGACATATAAATGACTCAGAGTAAAATTCTCTCTCTCTCTCTCTCTCTCTCTCTCTCTCTCTCTCTCTCTCTCTCTCTCTCTCAGGTAGAAGGAACGAAACTCGGGTGGACACGGAGAGATCTGGGCATTTTCCCTTATGTACTTTATGTTTTTGTTTACCTAAGCAGTGAGTTAACTACTAAGTAGATATTCATCTGTAGTGTATCGCTGCAGGGACTGGAAAGGGAAAATATGGAGAAGAAAAAACTACAGCCAAGGACCATCTGTTCCACCCCAAAATATATAACATAAAATAACAGAAGAGCCTCGACGAGGTAATCTTCAAGTCTGGCGGGTGTGAATTCATTCACCAAACATTCATTAGATTCTCCAACTACATAGTCACTCTGTCATCACTAACCCTGAACATTTACAGATGAATCACAACCAGTAAGTAATGGCAAAAAAGAAAATTCTCTCTCTCTCTCTCTCTCTCATAACCATAGGTATGAACGAAAAAAAGAAACAGGAAAGAAAATTCTCACGAGGCAAGTTTACCTCTCCTCCTCATACGGCTTCAATTAAATTAAGACACCAGTTAGGTAGAGGGGCCTCGTCCCCACCCCGAACCCTTCCCCTCAGCACACGAGACTCGCCCGGGATGAAGCTGTCATTTTCTAAAGACAAATGGTTTCAAAGTTAAGACAAACAGGTGCTTTGGGACGCGCATCAAATCTTGCTTTCGCTCGGGATAGTAAATTCAAGTCCACAAAGTTGTTGAGGGATAAAGACAAGATAAAGTTATTTATTGGACACCCATAAACTGCTCGAGTTATTCTCCATTCTCTTACACGGTCTTGGGTACTGGGTCGTGTACGGGGTGCAAAAAAGAACAAAGATAAAAGAGAGGAAAAAAGGACAGAGTACGATTGTATAACTGTCAGACCGTCAGTGTATTCCGTTTACGGGATGATTATTTACAATAATAAAAAAGAAGATTTTTCTGATTAATAGACAACCTGGTTACACGTAATCTCACAAGATTTTCTTTACTCTTCAGACTTTTTACTTTAACGTATGGTTTGTACCTTTGGAGGATGCAATGACCATGTAATTATTTGGTTGTCATAATTTAGTCAAAAATATACCTGTATGAACCCACATTTTCTCATATGAAAGCTGTACAGGATATGTATAGCAAACAGAAAACTTCAGAAGCAGACAAATTTTCGCATATGATAAATTTCCTACACACCTGCTGAGATGAAATGAAGTAAGAGACACTTAACAAGAAGCACGCTGTGTGTTTTAAAACTTCATTATACACCCTGTTAATCAAAACATACATGAGTAGTTTCGTTTATCGAATTAGCTATGGCTTCTATCTAATACCCGCCAGTATCTTAAGAGGTATTACAAACCGAACCTTTATAGTCCTGGCTACTGAGTAAGAGCTTCTGTATAAAACCTCTCTTCTTCTTTCACAGTTATCTTCAGTCATTGGCACTGTCACATCAAAATGGTATGAAAAATACTACAAATAAATCAAAAGAATAAAATAAAGAGAAAACATTAAAACCAAGGCAAATAAAATAAAGCAGGGCTATCAGCTACAAGGTGGAAAAGTTTGGTAAAAACAGGGAGAGCGAGAAAGCGAGAATAATTCTAGTATCTAAACTCATTGCTGAATCAAAAAGAAAACAACTAGGAGCAAGAATAAAACAAGCTTATCATTTCATGGCCACTGGGGACGTATTATCTTACGGTAAATGCATCGTATCAGTATATCAAGAGTTTTCAAAATAACTGCTTTTGAAAGCAAATTCTATTGAATTCTTGAATAAATGATAGCAGAAACGACATAACTTGCAATCTGACGGAAAATGAACCTGCTCAAAGAAACAAACTGACGCACAAACATAACAAAAGAACATAAAAATAATCAACCCCACCGACAAGTTTCGAAAACTCATCTTCAAATTTAACGGAGCCTCGCTATCACGAGCTACCGCTCCGAATATCGCAGTTCCAGCATGTGGCACTAAATTACCAAAGATAAGCCTGAACCAGCCATGAGGAGAGGAGGAGAGGGGGGATAGGTGTGGGGGATGATGGGGACGGTCGGGGTGGTCTTCATTAACTTCCAAGATGAAAACTCCTCAAGAGGAAGACGCAAAGGTGGCCGTAGTTCCCAAGAGAAAAAGTCAGACTTGTGACATGGCGCCCTGGAAGCAACTGTGTGTGTGTGTGTGTGTGTGTGTGTGTGTGTGAGAGAGAGAGAGAGAGAGAGAGAGAGAGAGAGAGAGAGAGAGAGAGAGAGAGAGAAAATAACATACAAAAATCATGAAATTATATCCTACGACATAATGCAAGGCAGATGGGTTTTTACTAGGGTAGCTGCAACCAGGAAATCTTAAAATTACTAGCACAGTATTTTTCATTTTTGATGCTACTACTGGTTTATTTATGTATATAAAATCCTGTTACAGGCTGTCTGTATTAACTGGGATATATTACATACAGTATTATCTTAGACGACCTCTGAACAGGATATTATTTTGTTTTCATACTACTGTGCATTAGTACATATGCACACGAAATACAGATCCAAAAACTCACAATGCATAGCGGAGGGGTGCGCTTGTAGAAATAAATTATGTATATAGTTACATATATTAGCCTAATTTTCTGAACATTTGTTTTTTAAATTAATTTCATAGTCCATAAAAATGATAACACCTAATTATCACACGATCACAAACCAGTTATAGAGGTTTCCATTAAACTAAATACTAAGTCAGTACAAACGAAGGCTGCTAATGCATACTCATTATCTTATTTGTTGTATAGAAATGTAAGTTCATGAAAGGGCCTTTAACTAAATCTGTATCGCTGGATTCGCCGCGATAATAAAGGGAGGGCATTTCAATAAATGATTCTAGGTGGATTTCGGGAGAGTAAAGAATAAAAGGAAAGATACTTAAATATTCAAGTCGTTAAACAACTCGGTAAAGGACCAAACACTTAGGATTTAACGAAGCAAACTAGTCATTACCTTCTATATTTGTCCAGTCATGGGACCAATTGCAGAAGGAATACTTGACTGACTAAATTTAATGCTCCGAACAGATGTCCCCAAAAAAAGTTTATCTATCTTAAGAAAATAGAGAGCATGAAGTATGCTTACTCGACTGAGGTCGTGTGGAGGAAAACAACGAAAATAAAGCACAAAAGCATATACACCTGTACGACTGATAAGAGAAAACCCTCGTAAGAAAGATTTCAATACATACTCATTTCCTCTAGCAGAGCTTGGTTCATTATCTCATCTCTAAGCTTTACTTCTCCACAAGTGCCAGCCAACTTGGAAAGTTATACTTTTTCGGGCACCGTGTGTTAACAGTAGGCGTCAGAGATTGTCACTCTTAATTTTTCAGTTTCAAGGCCACTTCAAGTTCTCAAGATAAAAACATGGCAAAAAATTACGAAAATAATAATTTTCATTTATTTTACCATTAAAACCATGCTACAGTTGGTACCTATATCTTCAAACACACATCTGCTTCATGATATAGATAGAAAATGGTAAACGATAAAATATAACATCAAGCTTCAGTCTTACAACAGTAGTCAAGAGTACCCATCATGCATCTGGACCCCTGATCAAAGTTGAGAAGTTGACGTGTCACATCTCAGATTATTGTACAGTCGATTAGTTCCAAAGTAATTTCATAGTAGCTAGTTGAATGCATGAAGCGCATCTGTGCTGAATGTATACTGCCTCCCCCCTAATCCTGCTATATCAAAGACATTAACAGGAGTGCATTTAAATCACTTTTTGAAGCAAGTACAACGATAAATCTGGCATTTGAGTTCCCACCTGAAGGTCGTCAAGTGACGATAAGCATCTGGAACTGAATGTAGCCTTCTCAAGAAAGGTACCAGACAAGTCATCTGCTCGCCCAGATGAATGTGTCAACAGGGATGATAACCTGGTGCATTCTCGACTTATATGTACAGAATGTTGCCAAGTAATTGGAACATTAATTGTGCAGTTCCAAGGCATCCCTGGTCGAAAGCAACTTTTCAAGGTCCTTTTTAGCCTATATAGGCAGTTCAGAGTCTGGCTTGATCCACATTCCGGTGTGCAAGAGCGCCTTACAGATAACATACTAACTGTACAACAGGGACTGATGGGCACTTTCAGCCATTCAGCACCTAAGACAGTGAAAACATGGGACCGAAAGATAACGAAATCCAAACAAGGAGAGCTGACGTGCAAGGATCTAAAGTGGAACTGGGAGAAAACTCCACAATTGCACAAAGAAGAAATTATTGGAGAAGTTGGACAGCAACTTTGAAGAAAGAAAGCAGCAATGGAATACGGTAAAAGTCTAGAAAGTGGGTGTAACGTGGGGCCCAAAGGACACTGCAAACATCCTTTAGCAATGCCTACAGTGCAACACACTAAGTGCACGACGGACTAACTCCCTGCGATCGCTAAACTAGGAGAGTTCTCAATCAAGACCAATTTTACTGACTAGGAGAGGCTGACTCTGGAAAAAAAATGCAGCTTGTCATCTTCCAATTGTCATTGAAAGCTGAGGTTGTGTCACAAACTGTAAGAGAGAGAGAGAGAGAGAGAGAGAGTGTGTGTGTGTGTGTGTGTGTGTGTGTGTAAACTCAGCAAGTTTTTCTTAACAGTTTTTCTTAAGCAGTTTATGTGATGCATTATGTATTGGGTAGCATTTATACTTCTTTGATGTTCCAAAAACCATTCATACCTGAGAGCCTCTGGCTGGCATGAAGTGTAAGGAAAGTACTAAAACATCTGTATCACAACACAGGATTGCAAACCTTTCATATTTTTCAGGGACTGCCACACATGAATGAAGCATTCAGCCTTGTAGAACCCTCTTCAAGGGTACCATGATCTCTTAACTGTTTGCCTCCTTCTTGATCTGGAATCAGTAGCATTGGAGAATCCTCCTCCTGCTACTACTTCACAACTTTCTTGTAGATCTTTGACCTTCAGTATGATCATCTTCAGAGAGGAACCCAGCCAAGTGTGTCATGTTCTCATTTAAAGTGATGGAGTTGTTCTAAACTTGTACAGGGGACATCTGCCCCAACTTTGATGTTGAAAATTTATTTCTTCTTGCCTACACTCTTTACTAAGTCACAGCCTTGACTGACCCATCTCCAGTGCAGAGGTCAAAGATATCTACTATTTTTTTGTTTTTTCACCAAAGTTCCTCCGCACGATGTCCAAAAAGAGTCCATCATAGTGTCCAAATGTCGGGCAACCATAAAGTTTACCAAATGTTTGGATCTGTATGTGGCCATAAATCCGCACGTGTACAAACACAAACACACCCAAAAACCTCACCTCTTATGCATTTACTGTAAACAAATCCATACCTGTGATTTAGTGAAAAAAGTTCCATTTTCATCAATTGTTATTATATTAGGCCAATGGTAAAAATTTAATTAACCCCTAACTTAATTACATACACGCGAGGAATTGACCTGGCAAAATTTGGGAACTATTATTTTTCAAAAATTAACTATGTAAGGTTCTGTACGAATTAGTCTTAATTTTCATTCTAAAGCAGTCATTCCTGACAACTTCATGCAGGAAGAACAGTCTAATAAAGCTAATATTAAGGACACCATATATTACATTACAAACACATGCACTTCAATTCTCTCCTCAAACAAACAAATAACACTGAAACAATGGTAGTGGTATTATTCTCTTCCAAAACCTAGGGCTTACGTACTATAATGCTACCTATCATTAATTCACATTGTGTACACAATCTTATGGGAAAGACAATATGACCAATCACTTCCGTTGATAACCTACATTAAATAAAATATCAGATTAGAAAAAGAGAAAAATGGGACTAAAGAGGGCAAAGTTTAAAAGTAATACAAGGAAATAATAACGGACATGAGAGAAAATGTCACCGTATCATTTAACGGTCAACTGCGCATTACTATTCCGTCGACAACATCCACTTTTTTTAACAGGGCTGCCAAGAACCGGAATAATCTTCCGTAATTAATGCAAAAGATTATAACGCTCTCTAGGCGAGAGCCGGAGATAAATGCCATAATAATCCCTATAAAGTACAACGAGTTTTTCGAAGTAGATAACCTCGCTGGGTGGAGACACCAACCGGGTACGTGCGTTTGTATTTTTATTTTTTCGAAGAGTTGTGTCACCTTACTCCTTATATGAGTTTTTGTCTCTCTCTCTCTCTCTCTCTCTCTCTCTCTGAAGGGCAACTCTGTGTGTGTTTACTAACTTTTCATAATTACTTCTTATTACGGAATAATAAATCCAGTGTTTATTTCTTCTTAACCAATTTTTTGAGAGACAGAGAGGAGGGAGACAATTTACACATGATTGTAACAGAAGACATTAGCTACTAAGCACATACACACACGAAGTGAAAACAAATCATCTCTCTTGCTCCTCTTCCAAAATAAACGGATTTACTAAAATGCAGATAAACATTCCACACCATACCTGGAAAGAACTGAAACTACTCGACATTCCTACATTGTAACTGCTTCATTAATCTGTCCGACATGAAAGTAGCAAGGTATTACAACTATAGTGAATCATAAAATATATATTTGCGGGACACTCCTTATCATTCTCTTCTTCGTTTTCTTTCTGTCTGAAGGGCAGAGCCTCAAAAGAAATTTAAGTTGCTCATCCCCTCAACCTTCTGTTAAAAAAAAATACAAACGTAAAAGTCTACGAGGAGAAATTAGCGTTCACAACAGAAAGTATCTCAAGAGTTTATAAAAATACTGTAACAATAAGTGGAAGTGAAAAGCCTCTATTACGACACCTAGCAGTTGTGGAAATAATCTTTTGGACAACCAATACCCTTCCCAAATAGAACCCCACTATGTACACCAACGTTAAAAGCATGCAAGTGAATCGAAAAGGCCCTCCTCAATTTCAATACCATTGGAAAAAGCGTTCTGGGGCGAACCACCTACCGTGGAAAATCTCCCTAAGCCAATCAGTCATTTGAAATTCATTATAAGGGACGTGGAAAACCATCCAGATAAAATACACATCGGTAAAATGAAACAAACTTCTATATGAAAATTACCGGCTGGAAAAAAAAGAACATTACACGAACCAATTCCTTGAAAAAATACTAATAAAGGGATCAATTAAGCGTAAAAACTACTCTTATAGTAATGTACAACTACAAAACTAACATCTAAGAGGCAATAAATAACCCGATTCAGTGATCCTAAAAGATCTCTTCTTTCCACGCTATCCGAGCCATCGGCCATAACCCCGTCATTATGAAACGTATTACCTCACTTGTTACGGACAAACTGCAGTCTACTTAGATCATTATCTCTACAGCCAGACGGTGTACAGCATTATTCTTTTCCGTAAGTTTTTCCGTTTGTCATCTATGTACATGCTGCACATACAAGAATAAAGCCCATTCAAGAGAGGGTAAATAGAAAACATGAATATTGCGCTTACAGATACTCAGTCACAGAAGCTTTAATAACTGGAATATGAATAGCCGCTTTTGGTCTGGGTGAAACCTCGACATAATACTACCCGGGAACTCTGAAAAATCACGCAAAATGACCCTGCCAAGCAATGCGCACTGTCACCACCATTATCGATAACCGGTTCATATTTTTATAATCGCTTTTTATCTCGATCTTCTTTATATTCCCAAGAAACGTTACCGTTCACTTATTTACCCCTTGCACCGTATCTCTGGGATCTGCTGCCAAGACCGGTAATTCAACTGTTTCTAGAACCCCCACCCCGTATAAACCCCCACACCTACCCAACCCCACCACACTCCACTCCATCCATCCCTCCCCCACACAAAATCACCGTCATCTCTGCAAGGGCCTCGTCTCGTCCGTCTGCTTCCCCTCTCCCGTTACCCCACCCAAGCCCAGAATCCCAATAACCCTACCAGTAAGTAACCCCCGACGGCAAGTTAACTTCCGCTCGCCACTACATGGGAAGCTAGTCAGCGATCATGCCCTCAGGTGAGGAGGAGGACGAAGAGGAGGTGAGGAGAGAATGAGAGGAGGAGGAATGGGAGCGGGGGAGAGGAGGAGATGGAGAAATCGACATCTGCCTTGCTAAAATTGACGGTGGAGATAGGGGTGTGATGAAAGTAAGTTAGGGCCTGTGGTAATGATAAAACAGTAATTCAATTATATATAGAGGAAATATGAATGGGGATTAAAATCATAGCTTAAATGATAGACAATGGATATGGGCAATGATAAAGGAATTATAATAAGGTGATGATGAAGATATAAATAAAGTCATTCAGATAATGATGGTGAATATGACAACAGCACCGAGGTAAATAATTTCTTGACCAGTTGATGATAACCATACATCCAGGATTTATCAACTGCTTGGAAAATGTGCATGAGTTGGTAGAGACAGGATGCAAAATTCGTCAGGGAACCAACGTGAAAATGAAACAAATTGAAACTATATAAAGTACAGTAACACTAGATAATTACCATTACCAGTCCAAAATATAATATTTGACAGTGACAGAGCTTCGAGTACAAGATGAGTTATCTATATGAAATCTGAGTTTCAAAAATGCTTCAAAACCACAGTGTAGTCTTAGCGAGAAAACAACTCCATCAGAAAAATCATGATGTTTTCCCCGTCTCAATCTTTACACAAAAAATTATTGAGGAAATGCCTTCGGGTAGCCCTTGAGATACACATTCGAAAAGTTAGAATTTCTTGACATTCCTCTTTCATTATCTTTGGTAATTTGTCGGGAAGGTTTATTCATCAACAAATGCACCATTATATACCTACAAAAATAAACTTGAAGGAACTTTTATTTATAATAAACAAATAATGATATCAGGCATACTTACTTCTACTGGTCACTATATAACAAGGAATGTGTATTACACTGGAGGATAAGTTTAATGATTTTATAATATATATATATATATATATATATATATATATATGTATAATGTATATATATTGTACTCAGATAAGGCAACATGATCACCTAGTCAGCATCCACTGACTTTACATAAGGGATCAAGATTATGTGCTCCCTTTCCGGTAATTAACATTTTAAAATACAGGTGGATCAAAGTGAATAAACTAGCTGGAACTGTTGTTGTAGGATATCAGTTCATATGAATAAAAACTTGCCCAAAAGACAGCCCAAAGTTAACTGCATCTCTTGAATTGTACTCCGATAAATGATGCCCTGGGATTATTTACTACCTATCCGGTAACTAACAATGTAAAATACAGCTGCTGGATTAAACTAAATAAGCTGGCTGGAATTATCATATTGCAGGATTGCGATGCTCATCAAACAGGAAGGTGAATAAATGACTTGCAGCAACCCTACCTAAGAATTCATTCGTCGGGGAGCTTTTTTGGATGGGTTTGGCAGAGCCTGGTAGTACATGGGCTGACCAGGGCTAGGCACTGGCTCTTGACAACTGCCAGGACAATGAGTAACTAACTATATTTGAGAGTTGGCGATACTTCAGTCTCATTTATTCTCAGGCAGGCTACTATAGAATATCCACACGGGGTCAAGCTTCCAGTGACATGTGATTGTAGATATAAACAGAAAATGAAGTATATATAAATAAGACATCAAATCACCGTCACAAATTCAACAGAGCATGAAGGTGTCCACTTCACCACTCTCAGTACAGTCAGTGATGTCTACTAATGAGTTAATGGATGAAAGGAATATTAAACCGAAGGCTAGCCACACTTACAAGGGGAAAATGAAGACTATTAAAATGGCTGATACATAAGCATTCTATAAACATGAAAGAGAAATTCTAACAGAGGGAGAGTTGAAATAGATTGCCTGGACAAATTAAAAGCTACCTCCAGCCACTCAGAGTCTTTCACACCAATGAAAGCAGCGAAAAATCAATCTCATTCCTGCCATTTCAAAGGTGCCACAAGGAGAATAGGGTCATCTGCCATTCAAGAGGCTTTTCCATCCACAAAGAGGTCGAAAACCTTACACCATGCAAACCTCTCCCTGGAAGCACATTGTATCTGTATCGAAAACCATTACTAATGAATAGGAGAGTAATGGCAAAGCTTCACCACCGGCAACCGCCACAGTATTAATCCTCAGTAAATTAGCTGACCTGACATGTGTGGTTGCTGCTAGCCTAAAGAGAGAGGATCATATGCCTTATAGTAAAATTTCCTCTCTTGAGCAGTTCTCAACCCTCCACTAGGGGATTCTCTATCTTGGACTACGGTGCTCAAGCCATTGGCACTTGCTAGAGCAGCTCTGCAGTATTAGTTCATTTCCCAATACGCATGTGGAGGTGACCATTGTGCTTCATTCTCCGAAATCACTTTGTCAGGTAACATGGCATATGTATATATATATATACAGTATATATATATATATATATATATATATATATATATATATATATATATATATATATATACACACATGTATATATGTATACATATGCGTGTGTCAATTTGTTTGGTCTATATATGTGTGTGTGTATATATATATATATATATATATATATATATATATATATATATATATATATATATATATATATATATATATATATATATATATATATATATATATACTATACTTGCGTGTATGTGGATGTATGACAGAAAACGACGAGGAATATTCGTTGTCAAAATATACTTTGGCTAAATGAGCGTAGTACCCTTTTATGTACATCTGTTAAGAATTTACCATTAGCCTCGTATGCTAACAACATTCTTAGACAAAAAATTTAATCCCGACATATGGTTAGTAAATTAAACTAGATGTTTTCCCTACCCTTTCACGGCTAAAGAATGCTATGCTAGGAAATAAAACACACTACTCCTAATGGCCTAAGACATTTTAACGCCTCTTGTCTATGCAATTATATAATCCATTCGTTTCAACAACAAAGACATAACATAGACACAACTCAGCGGTATCTCTCAGGACTCAGCTAATGCTCCAATCTGTGTTATCTACCATCCACTACACGTCAAAAGTAAACGAGAACATCTTTACATCATCATCACCGTTACGTGAAATGAGGACGTCGGTTCTCCCAGCATACCTCATCAAGCCTAGAATGCATCCCAAGTGTTGCATACTTTCATCAAGCTTAATTACGAGGTCTCATTACGCAAATATTTAGTGTTCACTTTGAGCAGATTTTGTCTCCTAACAGATCGGACTAATTTTCAGATTTCATCGTGAATGAGAAAGTTTTGACCACACCACATATCATGACATATTCACTTCCTAAAACGATATATACGTATATATATACATATATATGTATATATTTATATGTATGTCTGTGTTTGTTTGTGTGTGTGTGTGTGTATCTCCCATCTCTGAGTTGCCAAATCAGTGAGAGAAGTGGAATAACGAGTGTCCGTTTTTGCCTCTCCATATTTAAAAATCAAAATTCAAAAGTCGTAGAGTCTGGAAACTCTTGATCTTACTGGACTAATCTATCATTTTCGGACGGTTTTAGCTCTTGACACAATTTTATCTCTATATTTTCCATGGTTGCAGCTTTTATTTTTAAATGTGAGTATAGATGTTAATAAATTATATATATGTGTGTGTGTGTGTGTGTGTGTGTGTTACAGTTGGGCGGACTGATGGGCTGTAAGCAAAGAGCGAACTATGGCCTTGGCAAACGTGAGCTGTATCACTAAGCCACGCGGCAGTGTCTCTGTCTTTACAATATATATATGTATATATATGTACGTAAGTATGTATCTGTGTGTATATGTATATATGTATATATATATATATATATACATATATATACATATATATATGTGTGTGTGTGTGTGTGTGTGTGTGTGTGTGTGTGTTTACCGCGCGTAGCAGGTACGTTAGAAAATTTCATGACCAACTTTATGTTTAATTTTAAAGTCACGAAGTCATACAATAGAAGGCCAGAGACAGTATCCTATTTTGTAATATTTACCGTGAGAAAATCGTAGAAGACACTGGGGCGGAACGCCCCACGTTGTGGAAAGATACTAATTTGTTATGATTATGAGGTTACTAAGAATTATTAAGTGGAAGAATAAAAAAATATCCCATTACCACCCCTTAAGAATATGACATCATTACCACGTGATTTTAGCAAAGTGAAGTTATATACAGCGGAAGGGATAAAAGTCACTGACTTCGTAGCCTTAATATGAGGGGACTGTACCGAGTACCAAATGATTCCAAACTGAAAACGTAATTTTTTTTGGTGCATGCAATTATCGTGTTAATGTAAAGTCACAAAGACACAACACAGGGAGAGGGAAATGTAAAAAAAAAATCATAAGACGTAGGTGTAGGGGATTTAATAAAACACTACTTCATTGTAAGGATAACAGTTTGACGAGAATGTCACAAGTTAAAACATTTTGACTTCAGTATCGTGTCATTATGGCTACACAAAGTGATGCCATGAGAGGCAAAGTTAGAAACGAGTTACTATGCGACCTGTAAAATTCTGTGGGCTGCGTACGCTGAAGGAATGCTCGGAGCTAATAGGTGAAGGATTCAGCATTGCCCCTAACAGGGCTTGACGCCAAGGGCTCTGTGAAATTCCGACACTCAAGTTTCCTGTGCTCTGTCTGCAACAAATCTCCACTCATTTCCTGCCTCCCGTCTCATAGTTACCATCCAAGTAACTCCCCAGACCTTCTTGAAAGGTATACAGGTGATTTGGTGGATGATTTAATCATCCAACACTGGAAAGATAACGCTTTGCTGAAAATACATCACAAATGCCACCATGAGAGATAAGGTCGGGAAAAGTTCCCACTGTGTGACCCAAGAATCTCCTTTAGCTGCAGAAGTCTATTTTAAAAGATATTTGCCACAAGCAGTAGCTTAGATTAGTAATTTCTATGACATCATTACTGTGTGTGTGTGTGTGTGTATGTGTACAGAATCACGAAGCGATGTTAACATCTGTATGAAACAATGTGTTTTCAGCTTGTTTTTACTATGAAAGAATGCATGCAGCCAATGAATGAGAAGATTGCATAATTAGATCACAGTAGCCATTAAATTAAATCTGTTTAGGAATTCAGAGCTAATAGAAAAACAATAGATGAATTAGGTGTTGTGCGAGGTGAAATGCAAGCACCTCTCTCTTTTAGATTTATAGCCATTAACATTCCACGAGAAATAAATTTATCCGAAAAGCAAGACGGAAGCAGCGCATTGCGTTATGAGAGTGAAAAACATTTATTACTTTTACAAAACACACTACACGAGTAACCTTTGTAGTTTGCACAAATCTGAACCCGCAGTAAATCACAAATAAATAAAGTAGATCTAAATAATGGGACAAACACCTAGAACCTACCAAACTACTATTTATATCTTCTTAGCGGGTCATGAACAACACTATGAATACTGAAATCGCATAACATTACATATCTGTGCTAATCTGACACAGTAACACGATTTTTTATTGCATTTGTATCCTGAGAACAGCTTGTGTGTGCATGTGTATGTGTGCGTATGGCTGACAAAAGTTAAGTATACTTTAGTTTAACCAGAACACTGAGCTGATTAACAGCTCTCCTAGGCTGGCCCGAAGGATTAGATTTATTTTACGTGGCTAAGAACCAATTAGTTACTTAGCAACGGGACCTACAGCTTATTGTGGAATCTCAACCACATTATAACGAGAAATGAATTTCTGTCACCAGAAATAAATTCCTCTAATTCTTCATTGGCCGGTCGGAGAATCGAACGCGGGACCAGCAGAGTACTAGCTGAGAACAATACCCACCCGTCCAATGAGGGCCCTGTACGGCTGACAAAACTGAGCGGTACTTGACTTACCTGTTTTCCCATTTGCTCATCAGTGTTATCCAATTCATTATGAGTGGAAATTACTATATGTATATATATATATAACAGACATATATACTGTACAGTAGTACAATATATATATATATATATATATATATATATATATATATATATATATATATATATATATATATGCTATGCAAATCGCACGATGAGTGATGTCTACATGTAAAGTGCCACAAGGGTGAAATGAAACTAGAGCTACTTTCCTCACGGGTTTCATCTATTCGGATATCTTCAAAAAGTCTGGCACATAGAAGAGATTTTTTTTATACATAGCCTACGCAAGAGTGAAAGACAGTACACAGGAACCAACAAACGGATAATACCTCTGACAACAGGAAGGAGCAAGGGGTAATCCTTCTGCAGGACAAAGAATAGGTATGACACCTACAAATCTTGTAGAAGGACAGCCAAATGTGAAGGGACAATTGACAAGCATATCGCTTGGCTGCCATTTGTATCTGACAAACTTAAATTTCCTAAGAATCTTTCAATTTCCTCAAAAATGAAAAGGCTGCTATTAATATTTTTATGTGAATTTTCTTTTTATATAGCTTCATTCTAAAATGTTATGTTCAAAATATTATAAAACATACGCTTTTCAGTGCTTGTCTAACTGATAGCAAGCTTTTTCTAAAGCCAGACCGAAAGTGATCCTGTGCGTATTTCACATTTCTATGGCGTTCAATTTCATCTCCAATATCCTTCACGTCTGACCAAAAGAGAATATCGCAAGATTTATATAAAAACGAAGTTACAAATTCCATTATGCAGCTTGATATGAGCAATGTTGTTCTGCTTAGTTCAGTAGTATTCCTGCAATTGCATACATACCGACTTACATAATACGTACACATACATACACACACACACACACACACACACACACACACATATATATATATATATATATATATATATATATATATTACATGTACATATACAGTATCCGAATGAAAAGTCATATAACTTGTGCTACATTTGCCGAGAATACCGTGTGTGAATGATACAGTAAACATATAAGTTCACAGAGAACCCACTAAACCAATCTTTAATTAATGGGAAGTCTCCTGAACCTATCCATCAAAAAAATCCTCTGGAAATAAATGACACCTCTCTCATTAACTCATGAGCAGCATACGACCCCATAAATTGAAATATGACCACTATCGTTTGGAACAACGCCTAAGGGCAAATAACACTGAAAAGGCACGACAGTCCTCGGGGCGCAATAATCCTCAAGGCACACATGACCGGAGGGTATGCGCACCTTGCCTGGCAGGCAGGTCGTTTACCCCGGGGCCATACTTGCGAGAGATGTGCATCTCGAAGTAGAAAATTTGTCATCTTTCCAGACACCATCCAGACGCAACGATAACACATTTTTCGGCGCCTCTTTCAAACAAATGCACGGTTCCTGATCATTTTCAAATACTTCGTGTGCATGAACGCGCCGGCAATAGCGTTTTAAAGGAAGGGGGCCTGACTCCGAGGTCTATCACCTCTGTTTCCAAGAAACGCTTAGGAGGTTTATACGTCGAAAACGTTCGGTATTTCTTGGCGTTCCTCCATCTAAGTTCTAAACAGATACAGCATTGCCTAACTTGGGTGGTAGTTGGTCTATTATCGTAATGAACGTGCTGTCCCTTACATCAAATACGCTTACAAGGATTGTGATTCCTTTTTATTTGTGCCAGACAAGTAAGGAAGTAAGTTTCAGAATAAATAACATAAAATTCCTCCGTTAACGCTGGCCAAAGAATAATGTTGTCTTTGCGTAACTAATTATTCCCAAAGTAGTTTAGTAAAACCATATAAAAATGTTTATCTATAAATCTCTTAGAATCTGCATTATCACAGCTAGCGAGAAATTCTAAAGAATCTCGGTAATCCTTGTTAATGTCCTTTGCCTCTCCTTCAATTACCCACGACCCGACTTAATCCTAGACGGCTGTTCCTCACTTGAAGAGCTGCTTTAAGTCTAATGACCTTTCTATAAATCAGAATGATGAAATACTCATTTACTCAAAGAAGTCTATACTCATTTACTCACAGAAGGAAAATGGAGTCTTCTTTGTAGCTTTTGTTCCACCTTATGGAGTTTGACTGAAAATGCCTTAAGATAAAGACAGGATCTTGTACTTTGTGGTTTCACTCTTCTCGTGGCCATATCCTCTGTTCATATGCATGCATACATACATACATATACTGTATGTAAACATATACGTACAAACACACACCCACCTACCCACCCAACCACCCACACACACACACACACACACACACACACACACACACACACACACACACACATATATATATATATATATATATATATATATATATATATATATATATATATTATAGATGTTGCCATAAATTTTGTATTTTAGCCATGATGAAGCCATGCTTCGATGCGTTGGCTACAAATAAAGTTCAAATATGTGTCAACTCCTTTTCGTCCTCCTATTTATTTTACATATCCGTTTTCTAGAAGTTAACACTATATATATATATATATATATATATATATATATATATATATATATATATATATATATATGTATGTATGTATATATACAGTATATATGTGTATATATATAAATATATTATATATATACATACATACATACATACATATATATATATATATATATATATATATATATATATATATATATATATATATATATATATATATATATATATATATATATATATATATATATATATATATTACCGGCGCGTTCATGCACACGAAGTATTTGAAAATGATCTGGAACCGTGCATTTGTTTGAAAGAGGCGCCGAAAAATGTGTTATCGTTGCGTCTGGATGGTGTCTGGAAAGATGACAAATTTTCTACTTCGAGATGCACATCTCTCGCAAGTATGGCCCCGGGGTAAACGACCTGCCTGCCAGGCAAGATGCGCATACCCTCCGGTCATGTGTGCCTTGAGGATTATTGCGCCCCGAGGACTGTCGTGCCTTTTCAGTGTTATTTGCCCTTAGGCGTTGTTCCAAACGATAGTGGTCATATTTCAATTTATGGGGTCGTATGCTGCTCATGAGTTAATGAGAGAGGTGTCATTTATTTCCTGAGGATTTTTTTGATGGATAGGTTCAGGAGACTTCCCATTAATTAAAGATTGGTTTAGTGGGTTCTTTGTGAACTTATATGTTTACTGTATCATTCACACACGGTATTCTCGGCAAATGTAGCACAAGTTATAAGACTTTTTTTCCATTCAGATACTGTATATGTACGGGTGTTTCGAAATTAGAGCCCTCCCCCACCTCCACAGAACAAATGGAAAGTTATGAAGTTTTCTGCTATGGCCTATCTCCAAGTACATTATTTTAAGTTTCTATTAAGCTATTTTTGATTTTACATTTCTTGTATTTTCAGACTGAGTGAAGGAGTTAGATACAGCCATGGCTAACGACTCGGAAGAAATCAGATGGATTGACCAAATCCGGGCTATAACCTTCAGAGAGGCCTTCATTTCAAGTTCCTGGATAGCTAAATACATTAAAAGAGATGAATCCTTTGTTAAAATAAACTGGAACAAAAATCCATATGACTGTCATCGCAAAAAGAGTGAGAATCTTGGAAGGCCTTAAGTCCTTTCTCAAGAGTCAAAAGACATCATAGCTGAGGCAGTGGGTAGACCAAGAAAGTCTTTACGTAAATTGGCGTTTGAACTAGAAACAAAAAGGGGAAAGAAGAGAAGTTATAGTGCTGTATATCGTGACTTGAAAAAATCTGGTATCAAGACATTTCATGTTATCAGCAAGCCCAACATCACTCAGCAACAGAGAGAAGACTGTGAATGGTTTTGTGGTTCATTTGTTAAAGATTGGGATGAAGCTGACTTTCTCCATGTTGCCGCATCAGATGAATTCTTCATCTACACAGTCAGGAAGCCAAATCATAAAAAGGCCCTTCCATTCCAGCAACTCGACCACATCATCAAATAAATCCTTAATTCCACCCACGTAACCAATGAAACTAAAACTACATCTTTCCGCCTATATTAAGCAAATTTATCCCATCAAAAATAATCCTCAAATGCCAATGATTACAATTTTTGTACCTCATGCTCAAGATGATGATGATAATGATGATGATGATGATGATGATGATGAGGAGGAGGAGGAGGAGGAGGAGGAGGAGGAGGAGGCCTGGTATATCCTAATACAAGACGAATAAAACGTGCGGATAACAGCATAGGAAATTGGACTTATACCGCATGAAGTACTTTATGGAATAAAACTTAAGTCTAAAAGTTTAAAATCCATTTCAGATACATATGGTCCGCATTTCAATAACCAAGGGAAAAATTAATTTTATATCTAAATACCAGGATTGACAGAAAAAGCCAACATATGGTGACTCATAATGGAAACCATCGCATGGGAGTTTTACAAATAAACCAGACACGTTTTGAATTTTGATTCTAATTTTCTTTCGAATGCGGTTGTTTGTAGTCACAACTGTATCTGAAAACTCAAAACGTAATACACGCATTTAAATAAAAAAAAAATTTAATGAGAGAGAGAGAGAGAGAGAGAGAGAGAGAGAGAGAGAGAGAGAGAGAGAGAGAGAGAGAGAGAGAGAGAGAGCGGCAGTCGGGGAGTATGTTTACAAATTTACAAATTTCAATCAAATTATTCTCAACTGGGCTTGACTTTCAATAAGTTCCTCGCTGGGTGAGCGGGTTCCGTTCTCAGCTACCACTCTGTTGGTGGCGAGTTCGAATCTCCGACCGGCTAGTGAAGAACAAGAGGAATTTGTTTCTGGTGACAGAAATTAATTTCTCGCTATAATGTGGTTCGGATTCCACAATAAGCTGTAGGTCCACGTAAAAATAAAATCTAATCCTTCGGGCCAGCCCTAGGAGAGCTGTTAATCAGCTCAGTGGTCTGGTTAAACTAAGATATACTGAACTTGACTTTCAATAGCGACTGTACTTTGTCATAATTAGTCTTTTCGCAAGAGAAGTATCACTAAATCATGAGCCGTCATGTCTCCAAATTTAAACTAACTTTCTTTGGCAAAGAAAGCTGACTTCATGAAAGTTTGAAGACGATTTCATTTTTTGTTTAAGTTCGACATTTACTTATTCATTTATTTTTTTATATTTAGAGTTCACCTTATGAGCTCCTAACCTCCTTATTTGTAAGCTTTGTTGTTTTCATTATCAGCACTGATTACTATCGAACTTGAAGTCGAAGATTTTTTGGCGAACTTGACCACGCAAAATCCAAACACACTAAGATAGCAATAATCTTTGTCTATCACAGAATTCTTTAATCTAACAGGCTCTCTCTCTCTCTCTCTCTCTCTCTCTCTCTCTCTCTCTCTCTCTCTCTCTCTCTCAGGACCTCGAAATATACAGCGCAGCGAAGTCATCTTTTTCAATAATGTTCGATCACGCCACAATTTTCGCAGATCACTTAATGCTTTTTGAGTTTCAGACAGCTGGTTGTCTTTCATTAACGGAAATGGCTGTTGTTCATATACAATAATTCGTAACTGGACTAACAAATGCTGATAATGAAAGGCCGCTGTGTTCTCA
Organism: Macrobrachium rosenbergii; assembly: GCF_040412425.1. Taxonomy (NCBI): domain Eukaryota; kingdom Metazoa; phylum Arthropoda; class Malacostraca; order Decapoda; family Palaemonidae; genus Macrobrachium; species Macrobrachium rosenbergii. Next base: position 74,963,905 of record NC_089748.1, read on the forward strand.
TTATAGAGTTAATAGAAGGGGAGATAATCGATGACACATCTGCCATTTCATAAGTTAAATGTGAAAGGCCCTTCAAATCTGATAAGGAAAAAACAAACCATTAAGGAAAAGTATCGCTGGCAAATTTTTCCAAGATGAACTCAAGACGCGCAACAAAGTCAAACTTCAATCAATTAAAAATAAACACATTTTTCATTTCAGCGACAGAAAACTCCAATTTCATTACTTTCACGAAAAATAAAATTAAACAAGAGGATCTCAATTTCTTAATTATCACCCATTAAGTTTTTTAAAGTTGATCTACTGGTTATGGGGAAATTAAAAATACTAAAGTTTTAACAACAAAGGCATACATGCTGTACATAGACACAGCGAGGACGGAAAATTTTCCATCAAAAAAGCTCACCAAACCAAAGACGATGAACAATACAATTTTTTCCCCTCATCAATGAGCAGTTTCCATAACAGGCAGCTTTACTGGAGTATAATGCAGTAGCCACTGCAAAATTCATACACGACTTCTGAGCCAAGTAAAAAAAAAAAACAAATATAAACGCACAGCTACACCGAGCAACGACATGTAAAATACATAGAATGGTCACAAACAACATGTCCCCATTTTGTTACCTTAAAAGAACACCCTTTGACTTTAAGGTAATTTCTTGGTAGATTGTTATAGTATGACATTACCTATAAATGAAAATGATGGATAATTGAGTGAGTAAAGAAGGACCTGATGAGCAGTAGGTTTACAATGATCATAACGACCATGATCACTGGGATTTAGATTATGCTGGCTAAGCCACCAAGGGCCCTTGCCTTAAGATGGCCTGTAAATGTGGTAAGTGTGGAGGCCTGGTGTGGTCTCCAACCTCTTCCAACCCAAGAGTGACCAAGATGGACCTAAATTCATAAATAATAGAGCTGAAAATGGGGTCAAGTAGTAAAATAAAAGGGAAAAAATATAATTACTTACAGGCGTACCTGTTATTAGCTACAATACAAAAAAACTACTTCCCTATTAAGCCTACATACAAACGCGCATATAACTTCTACAAACATTTAATTATCCCTCACTCTCTGCTCAGAACTTGGGAAATGTATAGGTTATGCAATGCAAACAGAAGAATGCACATTTAAGGAGAATTCTTACATCCATACTCACTCTCTAAATCACGGGAACAGGAGATGAATCCAGATCCAGAAACTAATAATAGCCACTACGTCTTCACGCACAGATGCCCCTCCATCGAACCGTCTATTACCGCACTGCACGCACTACATTCCGTGTATACCTGCGCCTCAATCCTCTTTCTGTATATTGGGGAACTTATTGCCAAGAGAATTTTCTTTTCAGAAGTTTTATATGTAATATATATATATATATATATATATATATATATATATATATATATATATATATATATACACAGTATATATATATTATATATATATATATATATATATATATATATATATATATATATATATATATATATATATATATATGATGTATGTATAAAATACACGCACGTGGCCATTATACTTTTGTGCACGTAAGCTGGTGAGCAAACCAATGAAAACAACATGGAATTTCATCAAAGCCGAATTGATATATCTTCAGAGGCTTAATAAGTTCATGTGAAGCTTGCATTAAGCCATAATATTTTAAGCCTTTAAAAAAAAAAAAAGTAAAACGTCCTTAGCTTCACAGGGCAACCACATCATTAAAAGCAAAGACTAAAATCTTGAGTAAGAATGGAGACGTGAGCGTCACTTTTAATACACCTTAGTGGAACTAGCGATTCTAATCGTCTCGCGCTAAGATGCGAGAATTAGTTTTCTACACCCAAAAAGGAGAGATAATTCCCATGTGGAATTGCTCATCAATTGTGTGAATTTGAATCGGCGGGACTACAAAGAAACTATGATATGTAAAGATAATTATCAAAATCAGATCCAGAGCAACAATTACAAGATAAACGCAACTATACTGAACTACTTTCTAGCGGAAAAAATGCTCTTTTTTAGCAACCTTATTTTCCCTCCAGGAGTGAGTAATTTTTCTTATCCCGCTTTTGTCACGTAAGCTTGCCATACTGTCACAAATTCATATCACCATTATACATATATATATATATATATATATATATATATATATATATATATATATATATATATATATATAATATATATATATATATATATATATATATATATATATATATATTACTTAAATATAAGTATATTATATATATATTATATATTATACCTATATATATATATATATATATATATATATATATATATATATATATATATATATATATATATATATATATATATATATAAAACACACACACACACACATATATATATATATATATATATATATATATACATATATATACACACATGAACAAAATCCAAAATTCTTAAGTAGATGGAGTTTATCTGAAATTATTACTATATGGCATTACAAGCAAAAACACAAAAAAAACTGTTTATACTGCCATATAATGACAACTTTAAAGATATTTCCAATCTCCTTAAGAATTAGGGAGATAATGTAGCATTTAAGATCAATAAAACAACGAAACATGTATTATAAAAAACTCACCTGACAACACTAAAGGATGTGTACACCGAAAAAATTCCATGTACGTCTTGTGATGACTCTTAATTGTCAAACTGAAAGAACACTGGAAAAAGGAATTGGACAGCACAAAAAATGTGTAAGAAATGCAAAAGTGAACAATGGAATTTTTGTATATGTCAGCAAAAACAATCATACTATTAACTGGACAGTTTATTCTAATGCTGCACTGGAAAGAATATCGTTGACTCTAACTTTATCAAAGAACGTTTCTTTAAGAACATGAATATCAGTCTAGGCATGTATGAACTTGATCCATCAACTTCAAAGGAAATATGCAAGTAGTTTAAATTAAAAGGAAGGTAGCTGAGAGACGGGAAAAAGGAAGCGGGGTTCCTGCAAGATAATGGGATTTGTAAGATGAACTGTCATTAATAAGAGTAGGACTCCACCTACTAACACCTGTCAGGTGCAAAAACTTGGCTTCCAACTGTCTGTATGTTCGTATGAACTGTCTTATTAGCATATCTCTGTAGAATTTCTACCACTTTGTATCAGTCCTCTAAACATCGCTTAGCAATAAAGCCGACACCAGTCAGGCTTTACAACCGCTTTCCATTTCTTCACTGTAGTGTCTCATATATAAAATCACGTGTCAAGACCGATTATAATCGTGTATATATATATATATAATATATATATATAATTTATATATATATATACATATATATATACATGTTTATATATACATATATACAAACATACATGTTAGACATATATATTTATATATAAATATATATAATTACATATAAATATAAATATATATATATACATATATAATATATATATATATATATATATATATATATATATATATATATATATATATATATATATATATATATATATGCATTTAATCATACTTTTGTAAATACGTACATACATGAAAAAACGTTTAGCATATGTCCGCAAACAAACACAATCTCCGCCAAACTATACCTCTGATCATTCATATTAGAAAAAAAAAAAACTTTACCAATCTCATACAGCTGTAAGTTTTCTAATGAACGGAATAAAACAATAAATTTGTTGTAGCAATTCAAGACACTTGAAAATAAGAAATAACAGTCTCGCGTCCTGTAACTAGAAACTTCAACAAGATGAAAGACTTTTATGTCACTGCTTTAAAACACTGCCATATGAAAATCAAAATTCTAACAGAAGAGGGAGAAAGAGACCTTTGTGTGTATGACTAAACTACTAGTAAAAAATGCGCTGAAGTTTCTTCGATGCAATCGAGTTTTCTGTACAGCGTATAATGCTTTATGAAACCTTCAGCCACGGACCATGAAACTCTCAGCCACGGCCCGGTGGTGGCCTGTGTTGTTGGCTATCACTTTGACCTCAAATAAAATAAAAACTACTGAGGCTAGAGGGCTGCAACTTGGTATGCTTGATGATTGGAGGGTGGATGATCAACATACCAATCTGCAGTCGTCTAGCCTCAGTATGACAAATTAATTAAAGTCACTTTTTCTGCAGTCGTCTAGCCTCAGTATGACAACTTAATTTACGTAACTTTTTAACAAAAAATCTGAACCAAATCAGACATACCATTGCGCCAGATCCAACATCACGAATAAAAATCTTAGAATCAATAAGTTAACCACCTGACAAAAAACGCCCTTTTCTTTGCAATGCGTCCACATGACGTAAGCAGTTTCTTGAGAATCACTAATGACGCGTTACGGTTGCAACAATGCAAATATTGGTTTGCAAACTCCTGCGTTCTATTTGCTTTAAGTTTCTCCTACTACCGTATTCGCTTTTCGCAAACAAGCAACTGATTACTTGATTATTCATAAATGGAAATATATCCAAAAGAATATTTCTCGATTTATTCAATGACTTAATGATCAATCAATTCTGAGATAATTTGAATAATTAACCAATTTGAAAATAATTAAATGGCTTGACTGTGTGGCAGAAGTTGATTAATAGAATATGCAATAAATAAATGGCTTTGGTTTAGTAGTCAAGTAACTCTAGAAATACTCAGAACGGAAAACTACATCAATGTATGAAGTGAAAGCCTGAAAAATAAACCATATCTGAATGAACTAAACGAGTGAGCACATGATGATGAGTTATCTAAATAGAAGACAAATTAACGAGAAGGTCGCTGTGGTGAATACCTACCCAGCTCTGAAACCTCCAAATGGCTCAACAAATAATTCTGCAATACTCAAGTAGCTAAACCATTAATCAACTGAGAAATAACTAAACGGTTAAATAATAACCTTGGTTAAGAAGTCATACAATCTTGGAATTATCAAACGCCAGAGTAATTCACCAGTTACGGAACCATTAAACAGCTGAAAAATTAGTCTTGGATTATCAGACAGCTGAAAAATCAATCCATTTACATTAAGGTTCTGAATTTCTCTCTACGCAATTATTCTACTACGTTTCAAGTTTCACGGCTAGGGAGTTCATATTACTCATTTAAATTAGATAACCCGAAACAATGGCAATAAAAAAACACAAAAATATTATGGAGTATGAAATAGAAAAATTATATGGTAACTGTTAACCGTTGCGTTTTTCGATGTGAGAAAACCAGGTCTTAATAAATAATAAAATGTAATGGTGCAATCGACATAGTCACTATATTAGCTACGTCAAATCCTAGAAACCTGAAACAGAAGAGGTGTAACAATAAAAATGTGCGTGTTTTATTTAAATAGAAACTAAGTCAAGCACATTCGTGTAATTATCAAGTATTCTGGTCTGCTGGTATAGTGGTTAGTGTCGTGGCATGCCACTCAGATGTCGCGGGTTCGCGCCTCCCCCAGGGCAACGAAATATCACTGGCTCTGTATCATGATCAGTTACTGCTGCGGTGTGGCGTCTGCAGTGGGAGGTTGAAACCACCATTCCTTTGGAAGCTAGAATTTCAAGTCAATGGCCCCTGTGTGCTTGTTCCATGTCAATAGGTTTCATCTACTGAAATAATAAATAATAATAATAATATGACCGTACAATTTTATGGAACAAATCTAAAGGGCATTAACTCTTCCAGCAACGTTTAAGAAAATAGAGAACCAATCTATGAAAAAACAAAAATTATAAGCAAAGGGTAAAATTCATTGCCATGAGTAATAAAAAAAATCTTAAATATAAACTGAAAGACATTATATATATGTATATATATATATATATATATATATATATATATATATATATATATATATATATATATATATATATATATATATATATATATATATATATATATATATATATATATATATATATATATATATATATATATATATATATATATATATATATATATATATATAAAGGTGGGGCAAATCAAATGCCCGAGTTTTGATAGGCTATTAGGAAGAGTAAAACAATACTTACAGAATTATTTTGTTGTTTTATTTGAATCAGTATACAATGCCGTTTGTGTGATCACTTTTTGAAGATGGCATCAGGAAGATGGTGGCCATCTGTAGCGATGCACTGTTGAAGGCGATGTCTGAAGTTTTCGGCTGCTCTTCGGCACATCTCAAGGGGTATTGCAGCAATTTCCTCCCGAATTCGCATCTTCAATTCTTCCAAATTGTGTGGCCGACTTCTGAACACTTTCTCCTTCAGATATCCCCACAGGAAGAAGTCGCAAATGCTCAAATCAGGTGAGCCTGGGGGCCACTCGACATCACCCCTCCGAGAGACGAGGCGTGCCGGGAACATCTGTCGCAATTTGACCATTGCAACTTGAGCAGTGTGGGCTGTTGCTCCATCTTGTTGGAACCAGATGTCTCCCAGATTTGTTTCCTCACTTAATTCTTCCAATTTCGGTTCCAAAGAGTCTTCCAACATCGCAAGATAACGTTCAGAGTTGACGGTGACAGATCTTCCATCCTCCTCAAAGAAATAAGGCCCAATTACCCCAAATTTGGAAACTGCACACCAAACAGTAACTTAGGGGAATGGAGCGGTCTCTGGTGAAGTTCTCTTGGGTTAGTTTCAGCCCAATAGCGACAGGGTGGGGCAAATTGAGATGTGCCGAAGAGCAGCCGAAAACTTCAGACATCGCCTTCAACAGTGCATCGCTACAGATGGCAACCATCTCCCTGATGCCATCTTCAAAAAGTGATCACACAAACGGCATTGTATACTGATTCAAATAAAACAACAAATAATTCTGTAAGTATTGTTTTACTTTTCCTAATAGCCTATCAAAACTCGGGCATTTGATTTGCCCCACCCTGTATATATATGTATATATATATATATATATATATATATATATATATATATATATATATATATATATATATATATATATATATATATATATATATATATATGTATTCATATACTGTATATGTGTGCGCGCGTGCGTGTGTGTCCGTTTCCACAAAAATGGGGTGGCCTCAGGGAAAAACAACGATTGCACATATATACTTTAACTGCTAAGTCAAGCATGAAATCATGTGCAGGTAATTTAAAAAAAAACCATCTTAATGCTCTACACAAAGTGCAGGAAAGTAAAAGAAAAAAAAAACCATCTTATGGATCTACACAAAGCTTTATCAGCAGTGTGTCGAATGCCACTGCATCTTTCACCTGTGATATTACGGCCCTAGTTATCCAATATTTCATGCCATCTATCTAGCCCTTTCAATGTTTTCCTCTCATCTTTTCCCCTTCTTCATTCTTTTTTAGATGACCAAACCATCTCAAAACTCTTTGATCAATCCTTTCACTTTCGCTAAAAGTTTTACCACTTCTAAGAACCTCCATCTCATCCTTTCAATTCTTTTGGTCTCAGAGGTAATATAATTCTATTATCTCAACATTTCTTACCCTTTCAATTCATCTTGAGCCACATACTAATCAAACAGTTTAACTCATCAATCTGAACTTTTTCTGTCATTAGCAAGTACTATTTACAATTCCACACAGGTGCACATATACATATACACATTATATATACATATTGAAAAAATATATATTTATATAAATATATAAAAATATAATTATATATATATATATATAAATTTCTGATTCACATCAGGATCGAACCCATGTCTTTCAATTGAAAGGCAAGGGCGCTGCCCACTAAGCCACACAAGTCATAAAAAGTTGGAACCTGAGGGCAACTGCACCAAGGAATTACCTGGGCAAGCTAACTGCTTGCATACCAGCGTGTTTTCCCAAACTTTCCGACTCAGCCATGACCCAGTTGACAGCATTTCATTCGAATTATCCCTTCTGAGTGAATAAGATAGAAAATTGTGTGGCCTAGTGGGCAGCGCCCTTGCCTTTCAACTGAAAGACCTGGGTTCGATCCTGATGTGATTTAAAATTTTTTTTTGTTCCACACGTGATTGTGTGTTGATTATTTCTCTATTATTTATGTATATATATACATATATATACTGTATATATATACACACACACACACACACACACACACACACACACATATATATATATATATATATATATATATATATATATATATATATATATATATATATATATAAATATATTTAATATGAATGGGGTAAGGCGAGAAGTCAGAGAAAGGACAGTAAATGAAGACACAAAGCTTTGGTATAACAAATGGGTTATGAATGGAGTGTGGAATGGTATATATTTGCAGATGGTGCAGTAAAGAAAAACTGCAAAAGTCAGTGGAAAAAATTCAAAGCATTTGCAAGAGGAGAAATCTGAGAAAAATGTTATGAGGGTAAACATAAAGCAGTGTGATGAAGTAATATATGTTAATGTGGATAGTAGAAGAAAAGCAGTTATGTATCGGTATATGGGAGCAAATACAGAGAAGACGCAAGTTGCAAAAATAGGTGAAACAAGGAAGGTAGCAGGATATATGCAAAAGATGGCAAGGAAACTTTGAGTTTCTATGGAAGCCACGTTTATGATGTATGCAGGCACTGTTGAGTAGCTCCCTTATGAGGTGTGGATGTTGAATACAAATGAAAAAAAAAAAAAGAAAAGTGGTAAAAATTAAATACTTGCATAGTATGTGGGAAATAAGCAGAACTGATAATGAGATTAGCATTAGAAGGAAAAAGATTAATTAGGTTAAAAGATAAATTAGCTTTTGATCTGGTTTAGTCATATAGGAACAATGGAAGATGACAGGACAGTATTAAGAGAAATGACGACAGACAGACCTATGAATAACTAGATCAATAAAGCAAAAGAGGTACTGGAAAGGAAACACCTAAACATCCACGAAGCGCTAGTGTGTATCTGAGCAGCGTAGTGAGTCTGTGTATATGCTGTGCTGCTGACCAGCCTTCAAGGTAGATGAATGATGCAGCTAATGCAAATCTTTTTTGCAGACGGGGCTTATCCATGATTCAGCAGTCAAATGTGTGACTGTGGAAGTAACCATTGTATTATTTTTCGCTCAAGCCACACCTTACCCGTGAGATATATGACTGTACTATATATATATATATATATATATATATATATATATATATATATATATATATATATATATATATATATATATATATATATATATATATATATATATATATATATTATATACTAGCTGAACAACCTGGTACTGCCTGGGAAAACTCTGAATGACAACTGATAAACTCTCTCTCTCTCTCTAACACCCCCTCTACTCTCTCTCTCCCACTCTCTCTCTCTCTCCTGTTAAGATAGTTGCTTCAATTACATTGCCCAGTATTTTTGACATTTTATATTTCACTCCATCTCACCCCCCAATCCTATCAGGGCTGAACTCAGACTCAAAGGGTATCAGGAGTGTTACTATAAATCTCAGAGACCTTGAGAACTATGGATTAGACACATTTGCCATTTTTGACATTTTATTTTTCACCCCTTCTCACCCCGCCCTTCCCATCGGGGCTGAACTTGGATATAAAGGGCATCAGGAGTGTCACCATTCATCTCAGCAACCTCAAAAACTATGGATTAGACACTAATATCTGTCGTTGTCGGTTATTTTTACATGTCACCCCCTTCCCACCCCCACCCCTTTGGTGCCAGTGATGTCTTTACTACCACAGTATTCTTTTCCTGATGGTAACTCATATGTATACCGAAATAAGGAATGATAAATTCACAGACTTTACTTACTTACTAAATCTACAGGCAGAAACAGCCCCGTATCAGGTAAGCCCTTCCCACCCCAATCACCTTTGGTGCTATTGATGTCTTACCCCCCACAGTATTCTTTTCCAGATTAGCAAGTCATATGTATACCAAGTTTGGTTGAAATTGCTTAATGCGTTTCACAGTTACGCTGGAACATACACACACACACATCCATTTATATATATATATATATATATATATATATATATATATATATATATATATATATATATATATATATATATATATATGTATATATATACACAAAACATACATAAAATAAAGTGAGCCTGTTTCATGGAGGGGGAAACAGGTCTAAGAGAGAGGTCATCAGATATTGAAAAATTGTGATATAGAAATAAAGACGATTTGGGTACTAATACTGAGAGCAAAGAAAAATATAGTAAAGAAAATACAATCCAGATAATCTCTTCCATAGGAGCATATTACAAAAATGATGAATAGGAAATACTGGCTAACCACAGAGATGCCAGACCGGACAAAGTGGGAGCGTTCTTAGGTAATTATATAAAAGTACCGTAGATTTTGCTTCTTAACTCGTTTATCTTTGTTAAGAGGTTGAAATGAAAAGCTATAAACAGCTTTTGTTAAAATTTGGCGAAAATGACTTCCTCACCCCCACCCCCTCCACCCAATGTTATTACGTTTGGTGGATACCGACGAAAATTCTAACACATCAAATCCTCTTCAATATCCAACAACAGTTTATCATCTGGAGGACGTCAGCAAATGACCGTTTCTCCCAAAGCTCATCAAATCTGTCCAGTAGTTCTCTAAATATTATTACTGTTATTACAGAAATTTACAACCATTCACACATTGTAAATTGGAACTATCTTTGCGGATGCCTGCAGTCTCCGGTTACCTTTCATAGTTTATGTACCCTTTTAACATTAAGTATGTTCATATGCATTCTCTTAACCTCCTTTCTATGACATTTTCTCATCCTTTCATTAAAGTACTGCATCCTGGGAAATATTTCTAGGTTCATAGATTTCTGGGTTTTCTGTAAACGGCACAAGATCCACTCAAAATTTTGAAGAACTATGAATGGACATACAGACGTGGTGAGGGGCGACAAAATGTAAATGTAAAATTGGTCAAGTACTCAATCAAAAAACTTCCCTAAAACATCAAGATCTTATAATGGGATTTCAGAAAGTGGGTAATCTGATTTGAAACTGATATGCATATACATACACAAAGCCCAGTCCCATGACTGTTCAAGGGTTTATGTGACCACATACTATGGCTTTCCTTGATTATCACCCACCCACCCCAATTGACACAACGATGCTTAACTTCATTACTCGAACGATCAGGAGTATAAATTGGAGACAGCTAGTGAGTCAAGAGAAGAATAACTATATGATGAAAAAAAATAGACTAAATGAGTGTCTTAATGCAGGCACAGGTCGAATTCTATTTCCCTTAGGCCAACATACATAAGAAAAATTTCACTTCCCTCTGCCTATCTCTGTTGTCTGACACTCTTAATTCGGACGGCGCGACAGAATGAGACAAAACCGCTCATTACATAATGACCTATTATACTACTTGTCGCCTACTGATTCCGATCGCAAACGGCGCTCACAGGATGGAAATTCACAAGGATGAGCTACCAACCGAAGCAATTACAGCCTCTAGGAAATTGGTATTTTTCAACGGATGACCGACTGACTGCATTACGTAACTGTCATCAGTCGGCATCCGTATCATCTTGGTCAGACACTTCAGTTTCCTTCGGTCGACAGGCTTCCTTCTCACGCGCCACCACATTCTTTCTCTTTAGTGAGAGGCGATTAAAAGGAAGGGAACTGCAGCGTCCTCATTTCGCCCTAATTACATTCTGCTGGTCTGGTTGTATCACCGGGCTACAAAATATTCTTAATGTATTTCCCTTATTTCCCTACTTTGAACTCCTACACTTAAACAGACACACAAACAAGGGACACACACGCACGCACACACACACACATATATGTGTGTGTCTATAATATAAACATATATATTGTCAGGTTAAGTGGTTGTTTTCTTGGAACAGGTGTATTCCGATTGTTCCCTTGTGTTGATTGTTTTACCTGTCATCTTGTTTTTATTTGTCTGTGTGAGTTGACGTCTGCCGGACGATGTCTGACTTTGGCAGTCAGTAGCTCAGCTTCGCAGTTAGTATGGGAGCAGCATTGGAGTAGGTGTTAGATTGGAGTGCTGACATGGTAGCATCTACCGCAGGATGTTGGAGGACCACCTTTCTTGTGTGGGGCCTCGTCTTTCTTTGGATCCTCGTCCTTTGGCGTAGGACCTCGACAGGATGTTGGAGGATGACCTCGTCCTTGGGAGTGACCTCGTCTGTGTATTGCTGCCTTGTCTATGTCGGCAGCTCATCTGGGTTGATAGAATCAACCGTTTCTGCAACAATGTCTGTTTCAGTGGCTTGTCTGTATTATTAACACAGTTTACTTTCTGGTTGTTGTGGTTGTTAACCCTGTTGTGGTTACTGAAGTTGTTAACCCTGTTGTGGTTATTGAGGTTGTTAACTCTGTTGTGGTGGTTGTTAACCCTGTTGTGGTTATTGAGGTTGTTAATCCTGTGGTGGTCGTATTTGTTAGCCCTGATCTTAATTATTGTATGTTGGCCCAGTTGTGGTTGTGTTTGCCCTTGTCATGACTGGGTGTGTTTAACCCTGTTATGGTTATTTCTTATTGCTGAGGCGTAGCGTATTTATTGTGAAAAAGCTCTCGCAATAGTACGTGTAATTGTTTATTGTATAATGTATACCTTTTTGTTATGATTATTTCATTAACACTTCAGTGTGAGGGCTTTACGGGGATGATGTACTTTTAACACTGTTTTTCATGTGATTGTGATTGTGTTGGACGTGCTGTTTTTGCCGATTCATTTAGTAAGTTTTAATATTGCATTTAAGATTGTCTTTTGTATAATGAGTCTTTTTGTATAATGAGTATTGTGGACGTGTGGTGTTTTGGCTTTTGCTGCCTCTATTACGTATTTACTGTCTCTATTAAATGTAACTATTGTTGGTCATTTATACTGTTTACTGCGCTGCTCACATTAATTTTTATTATGGCCATTTATGTACTGACTCCGCTATTTTTGGTGTTCAATTTATTTGGTATAGACTCATTTTGATAATTTACTGCTACTGACTCATTGTTTAAAGTGTAAATTTTATGAAAAAAGTAAAAGAGAAATATTAAATTTTACACCAAAAAAAATGCGTAAACTCCTGTTATGGAAGAAAGATAAAAGCCATCAGTATAAATACATTGTGAAGTCATAACGAATTCAGTTGCATGCATAATATAAAAAAGTAGAATTTCATAAAATAGTAAGAGATTTAAATTCCAAAATAAACAATATATCAAATTAACATGACAAACATGTCCTTTATTACGGTCTGCATATTATTATTAAAAATGTTTTAATAGGACTATTAAGTATCAATTTTTTCAATCATAAGGTGCCTGTTATTTATGGTGAAAGTCCAGTCCCTGAGTTAGAGGAATTTATTTCTGGTGATAGAAATTCATTTCTCGCTATAATGTGGTTCGGATTCCACAATAAGCTGTAGGTCCCGTTGCTAAGTAACCAATTGGTTCTTAGCCACGTAAAATAAGTCTAATCCTCCGGGCCAGCTTGGAGAGCTGTTAATCAGCTCAGTGGTGTGGTAAAACTAAGGTATACTTAACTTGGGAGTGAGAAAGTCAAGCAGCGTCCCTGCACTGAAAAGGTTCCTAAGTTAAGTATACCTTAGTTTACCCAGACCACTGAGCTGATTAACAACTCTCCTAGGGCTGGCCCGAAGGATTAGACTTATTTTACGTGGCTAAGAACCAATTGGTTACCTAGCAACGGGACCTACAGCTTATTGTGGAATCCGAACCCCATTATACCGAGAAATGAATTTCTATCACCAGAAATAAATTCCTCTAATTCTTCATTATTAGCCGACCGGAGACTCGAACTCGGGTCTAGCAGAGTGCTAGCCGAGAACTCTATCGACTCGCCCAACTAGGAACTTGAAAAGGCTCCTGAAAGATGCTTGAAAAAGGTTTGTAATGTATTACGTTTAATATTTACCTCTTAGTGGTGCGGGATAATGGGAAAAAAGTGCAAATGGTGATACAAGCAACAGATTTGGCATGAGAACTCTTATTAACCCCATAAATCAAAATCAACCTCTGGCCACCTCAATATTTGGCTATTTCCAAGATGGCTGACACTTTTCCAAAATGGCGGCAAATTTGCTGTATATTTCAAATATTTTCATTTCATAAGCTTATAAAAGTTGCATACTGTCCATATAATGATTGAGAATTTGTATTTTGGCATTCTTACTGGCATGAAGCGATAAAGTGAACCCATCTTTGCAATATGACCACCATTTGAATACCATATTTCCAAAATGGCCGCCAAAGACAAAAAAGTATGTATCTCCTGAGAGAAACCAGTATGTTTTGTGTATCAATTAGTTTTAGCAAGTGCAGCTGCAGAGAGCTGTGCAGCTAAGTCAAGATTTGTAGCACTTGTACCTGCCATGGCATTCCTTTTTGCAGCCACACTTATTCAGTTCTTGGCAAGATTTTGCTACTATTGGCAAATCTGTCCAATATGGAAACCAGGTGCCATCAATCTGTTGCCATCCTCAGTGTCTTGGACTGGGCAAAACTGGATGACATACTAAAGACTGGCTCCATATGTGCCCTGCTTGAAAGGCAGCTCTCTTGCAATGCTCTCTAAGAGCAGCCCTTGTAGGGGGAATGCAATCATAAGCTCTTTGCTTTCTTGCAAAGAGATCAAGCCTAGCCTCATTTACATTTTTATACGAACTACTCGTACTTCTGTCGTACATTAGCACCACGAACTCTTCAATAATTTGCAGGTCTTCATCTTCTACAGCTGCTGGTGTTGAACTTAGTTTTGTGAAGGTGGGTGTCCTCACCCTTTTCATCAGTGCTCGGATGCTGAAACAAAGATATGCCTGTCCCATGGAAGGGTGTTTGTGCAGTTGTGGCACTTGGATTATGGTCCAGATTGTCAACAGCACAAGTTGTAAAGAACCCTTTTCTTAGTGTAGTGGGACAAACTACTTCTTCCTCCACAGCCCTTGTTGCAACTGCTTCTCCTAACCTTTTAGTCAATTCCAGAACCCTATCATAGCTGATGATGATTCCATGGTGATAGAATGTATCAATTAATTGATGCTTCCTGGTTTTTGCAAAGACCAGGAGACCAATATATATTGGAAACAGAGGGTCTCTTGACTTGGAATGTCTGGAGAATGTTGAAGATGCTGGATTCTTTCGACAGTTGAAGTGCAAAAGTTGTGCTAAAGCTAAATCAGTAGATGATGTTCCATATTTAAGTTGGGTTTTTATATCGCCACTGTTTTGTAGCACACTTACAAACTCCAACAAACTTGGTGGCACTGATTCTCTTCTAGTGTCTGCTGTTAAGGTTCCATCAAATTCAATCTCATGTTCAAGCATCTGTTCCCTCAATATCTTAGCTGCTTTGGCCACGATTAGTGCATCATTGTAGTCACATGCCGTGGCTAGGGCTTCTCCCATTTTCCTTTTGTAGGCAAACCAAATTTCTCACCCCTTTTTAAAGTCCTCCAGTTCTGGGATGCGGGCAAGTATATGTTCTTTCAACTGTGTTCGGTGCACAACAGAACCATCAACATTTAGCTGTTCCAGTCTTTGTTTGTCCAAATCATAAAGTTCTACCATTGTAAAATAGCAGCACCCATCTGTAGTCAACTGCTTGTCTCTTATGTACATCTCAATCTCAGCAAAAGCATGGGCACATGCCTCTTGTCTGTAATGCACATAATCATCTCCAATTTTCTGGGAATTTAGCCTGGCCCCTTCCCTGTTGTACACACCTGTCAGACAAGATGGGTGATACATATGGTCCTGAGAAACAATATCTCCAGCACTAAGCTTGGCCAGAAGTTTCTCATCTAGTAGATTGGTGGCACCTTGTTGCAGCTTTCATGTAAAGGCAATGTCATGGCCAATCGTAAATCTTTGATTGGTGCTAGTTGGTTACAAATATAGCAGATTCATTCCTTCTTTCTCAATCTTAGATTCTTCTGCATCTTCTTCTTCTGCCTTCTGGCTACTTCGTGTGAATTTTGCTGATGGGGCATCATCATCTTCTTTTGTCTTACACAATGACTTCCTTTTCCTTTCTAGTTTTGTTGTTTTGAACTTCAGCATACATGATTCATGATATGTTGCTTGGTTATTTTCAAAGGTCTTCAGAATTCCATCACCTTCATCGAGCCTTTTGGGATGAAATGGTATAGGCATTGCATTTAACTTACAGAATTCTGGAATGTTTGTAGCAAGGGTAACATAGCCAGCACCAGATGCATCAACTAGTCTTTAACGTGTGTCCTCTTGGAACAAGCAACAAAGCTTCCAGTTAGTCGTACTATCTCCCTTCAGGAAAGACGCTGACTTCCAAGATTGTCCTCCCATTGGTTTTGTTCTATAGGCCGAGGGTTTATCCTTTTACCACCTATATAACATATATGCACTTTCAGATATAGGATACAACTGGGCTCGGATATGTCATAATCCTACCCCTAGCCCGATCATTCATCCAATGCTATTTAATTCCCGTGTGATCTGTACACCATCTAGAAGACTAAAGCCCCATCTTCCTTGGCTTGGCTCTCCCACGCTGGCACATCCTGTCAATTCAGGTGCAGCTGTTTAACTTTGAAGTGGGGCTAGCTAAACAGCATTTGGGAAACTAATAACAAAACTCTGCCATTAGCTAGCACTGAACCCCATGCTGAGTTTCACAGCTATACTGTCAACCAGTGTGCCCTGGTAGTACACTGACACTACACTATTACACTTTTACATTAAGCTTATTACCCATTTTTTTTCTAAATGAGGATGAAAATTAATTAACTGGGGATTAATTGATTTCTACTCTACAAAAAATGAACTGATCAGGCTGAAGTTACCCCAAACCCATGTATTACCCGACCTTTAGCCTCATATATGAGCTTAAGTACCAATTTTTGGCATTTTGGCGGACATTTTTGATATAGTGACAGCCATCTTGGATATTTCTATGCAGAGAAATGATGTATCTACATATATAAAAGACTGTTTTGTTTTGGGATTTGAATGCGATTAATCAAATACCAATATTCAAATACACACAGGACGCCATTCTTGGAAAACGGCAAAATTTTGTGTGGCCGGAGGTTGATAATGAGACCAAGAGACAAGAAGAATAGTTGAGCCAAGTTTCATGCTTGTATCACCATTTGCACTTTTCCCTTATTTTTTTGTAGTTACCCGCTCCACTATCTGTCAAGAATTGCAATCATCGTGAATGTGAGAGCGATACTCCTTGCCGTGCCGAAATCTTAACACAGAGCCGAAGGGTCAACGCAGGTAAGAAACCACTGCATTATTTAAGTGTTTATTTATTAAAAAAAAATATGCCATAAAACGTTGATAGATGTTAGGATGAAATTTTATTTATTTAAATGCTACAAAGTAATGGGGATCAAAGCAACATTAACCTCTCTAATTCTCCTCTTATATAGTTAACTGTTTTTTCGCGTTTTCAACAAAAAACCGTGTCCGTGTTTTGGCAGAAGCTTTATACTTGATACCTGACACACTCACGTGGGGTCTTTTAACAAATCCGTTCTCGCTCAGATCGTGCCACCCTAAGTCATTAAATCGCCTCAAAACTCGTATGCAAAAGCCTGCCTCCCTTTTTTTCGATTCTATCACTGAATCCAGGTAAATCACTATATCCAACAAATGATAATGCTACGTCTGCAAATAAACTTCAATTTCTTCATAAGAGTCTGGTAAAAAAAAAGTCTCATTTCACTGCAATATTTCTAAACGGTGAATTTTATAACTGTTAATATAAAACATTAGCACTGGGTCCATCAAATGTCAAAAATTCAAAAAAAAGTACTTTGGGAAAACCATAAACATCTGGCAATTCCACAATGAAAAGATTCGGTACTAATTGGGAGTTGCTGGCATCTTCTATAAAAATTCCTTCCATACCACTACGTGCAATTCATCCACATCTGCAAATACTACCGCTATCGTGCAGGGATAAGGTATTTTTTCAAACAAACATTTACAAGCGCTGTTAAAAACTTTTGGCTACGTCAGCAACAATTATTATCCATATCACCCTGCCCTATAACGATACGGCAGTTTCACTTCCTTACTGCATACTTTTAGTGTCTGGTCTCTTGACCGTATGCCAGAGGCTCTGCCTAAACCCAAGAAAAATATTTCTGACTGTTCTATTACGTAAAATTGTTTGATTTTCCTTTGTTTTAAGCACCTGGGGACTTGCAACTTCTGGGTTGTTCCACCAACCGTTAGAATTGATACATGTACTTACTGTATTTCATTCCACTTAGGTATTCCTCTAACGCCCTCTTCCCATATATATTACTATCAGCATACATAAGTAGACACATATGTACGTGTGCATATGTACATGTATGTATTTATGTATGCATACACATGAGGCTAGCAAGCATATCAGAAAAGATATAGTGAATAAAGGAAGCTTCAATCTTCTTGAATCATTATAAGGGGGAGGGGTGGGTGAAGTCACAAGGTGAAAAATATACGTACGCAATAATCATATTATAGATATACATATTTATATAATTTATAAACCTGCAATGTGTACACATTTACTTTCCCTGTGCGTAACACCGACAGCATTTGCATTCACCCACTCCGGGGCAGATTCTCTCATCCACAGATATAAATACGGAGGATAAAGGTACACATGACGGTCATATCACTGGAACTTGCCATCTCGACCCTCTTTCATATTACCCTCATTAAAATGGTATGGTTAAATTCAAGAAAGACTACGCGCGGACACATATATAATGTGTATATATATATACATATATATATATATTTATATACTGTATATGTATGTATGTATATATATATATATATATATATATATATATATATATATATATATATATATATATAGAATGGAATATATCTATAATCAGAATGGAATAATGTACAATGGAGTTAGATAAGAATATATATGAAAATATGGCTATATATATATATATATATATATATATATATATATATATATATATATATATATATATATATATATACACATACATACATATATAGCTGACCAACCCAGAGCTGCCCAGGATATCTCTTAAAGACAACTGATAAACTCTCTCTCTCATCCTTGTTAAGATAGTTGCTTCAATTACATCGCCCAGCATTATTAACAATTTATATTTCACCACTTATCACCCCTCACCTTCCTATCAGGGCTGAGCTTGGACTTCATGGGCATCGGGAGCGTCTCTATTCATCCTAGCCATCTCGAAAACTATGGATTAGACTAAATATCTGTTGTTTTTACATTTATTTTTCACCCCTTCTCACCCCTCTTTCCTATCAGGGCTGAACTTGGATTTAAAGGGCATCGGGAGTTTCACTACTCATCTCAGCAACCTCAAAAACTATGGATTAGACACTAATATCTGTAATTTTCAGTTATTTTTACAAGTCACCAGCTTCCCACCAGTTCCCACCCACCTTCCTATCGTGACTGAACTTGTACTTAAAGGGCATCAGGAGTGTCACTATTCTTCTCAGCAACCTCGAAAGCTATGGATTAGACACTACTATCTGTCATTTTCGGTTATTTTTAAATGTCACCCCCTTCCCACCTCCCCTTCCTATTAGGGCTGAACTTGGACTTGAAGGGCATCGCAAGTGTCACTATTCATCTTAGCGACCTCGAAAATTATGGATTAGACACTGATATCTGTCTTTTTCGATTATTTTTACATGTCACCCCCATTCCCACCCCATCTCACCCGCCTCCCTATTGGGGCTGAACTTGGACTTAAAGGGCATCAGGAGTTTCACTATTTTTTACAGGGACCTTGAAAACTATGGATTAGACACTAATATCCCTCGTTTCAGTTATTTTTACATGTTACCACCTGCCCACCTCCTCACCCCCTAACACCCCACCTTCCTATCAGGGCTGAACTTGGACTTGAAGGGCATCGGGAGTGTCACTATTAATCTCAGCGGCCTCAGAAACTATGGATTAGACACTAATATTTGTCATTTTTGATTATTTTTAGGTTACCCCCTTCCCACCCCTTCTCACCCCACTTCCTGTCAGGACTGAACTTGGTCTTAAATGGCATCGGGAATGTCACTATTCTTCTCAGGAACCTCGAAAACTATGGATTAGATAATAATATTTGTCGTTTCGGTTATTTTTACGTCACCCCCTTCCCACCCTCTCCATATCAGGGCTGAACTTTGACTCAGGAGTGTCACTATTAATTTCAGAAACCTCGAAAACTACGGATTAGACACTTATATCTGTCATTTTCAGTAATTTTTACATTTCACCCCTTCCCACACCCACCCCTTTGGTGCAAGTGATGTCTTATCTCCACAGTGTTCTTTCCCAGATGGTAAGTCATATGTATACCAGGTTTGGTTGAAACTGCTCAATGTGTTTCAGAGTGTATGAGGAACATACATACACACACATCCATTTATATATATATATATATATATATATATATATATATATATAAATATATATATAATATATATATATATATATATATATATATATATATATATATATATATATATATATATATATATATATATATATATATATATAGGAGGGACATAAAGAAGAAAATTAGAGAAAATTAGGAAGTATATGCACAGTGCTTAATCAGAACAGAGGAAGTGAATGAAGAGATACTGTTTGGAGTGAATGAAATCCTGATTAACTGGAATGAGTGCCCTGGAGATCTGCTGAACGTGGAAGACAGAAGCGAGGCAGAGCTGAAAGATGAGTGTGGGAGAGGTTTTCGGAAGTTTCAGAACGGGTGTTGATGGGACTGCTATATATAAGGAGAGTAATCATGAAGACACCAAGTGTTGATGGCAATACACGTGAAATGCTGAAGTACTGTAATGAATGTTTGCCTGCGTACCTGACTAGGATGTTAAAGTATGTCTGAATGAAGGAATGGTTCTGAAGGACCAGATGAAAGGAATTATAATTCATCAGTATAAGGGTAAAGGTGTTAAGGATGTATGCTATAGATGGTAGGCTGTTGAAAGCAATTAAAACTTTTCTCTATGCAAGCAAGGTAGGTTCCAGTACGTAGACTACAGAAGGGATGGCATAATTACCGTGCGTGCATGGTAGAGGTGAATGACTCAGTCTGTGAAGAGGGATTTGAAGCATACTGATGAGCCATTTTGAGTATGTGTATGAAGGGACTAGTGATGTAACAGTCTTCTGCACAAAAGGTGTATCCATGATTTAACTGTTTAAGTATGACTGACACAGTTATCACTGTTTTGCCTTTTTCTCTCTCTGGAGCCCCAATTTGTTAAGGAAAAGAATATATCACCTACATGACTTTTGTCCAAAAGTGACAGGTGTTAGCCTTGGGATGATCCTATTTGCCCCATACCTTCCTCACCCTGGATGCGACCCATCATAGTCGATCAACCATCAACTAGTTACCCAATTCACTTCTGAATCAAAAGAGGAACACAGGATATTTCAGGAAATGGGCTACATCGCTACACCTCCTGAGATCGACCCCAGGACTCTTATCTCATGAAGAGGCAGATACCACTGGACTACGGGTACGACTTACGTATAGGGAATAAACAAAATATCAGACATTCATAACCTGATATTCAAATGAACCAAATATTGTAAAAACTTGCTCTAAATATCGTATACAACAATCTTATGAATACCCTAGCAAGCGAAATGTGATTACCAGTGATTTTATATAATTACATCCATCCATGCATACCTATATATATGTGTATACAAACATGCTACATGTGTATACATACATACATATACAGACGCACACGCACAGCAGCATCTAACCTACACCTGTTTCTACACAGAAAAAAGTCTTGAAACAACATAATTCTCGGAACAAGATTTACACTAACAATACAAGAAAACAATATTATAACGAGCGCCCACCTGCCTCACACCTGCCCGTATCTACTTCCTGGGCGTGCGTGTGTGTGTGAGAGAGAGAGAGAGAGAGAGAGAGAGAGAGAGAGAGAGAGAGAGAGAGATGCCAACAAACCCCCCTGACCGGAAATCGTTGCAGCATCTTTACTGGCTCAGAGGGAGAGATACCGGGAGGAAGGAGGCACAAAACAACATACTTGAGGGAGCAAATAGCATACTTAAGAGAACTAGTAGAGAGGGGGCAAGGGAAAGGAGGGAGGGGTGGGAGGGGGGAGACATAAGACATCAGGGAAGTAAGAGGGGGGGTTGGGGTGGCACAGGAAAGGGAGAATGGAGGCCAAGACCAACATTTGGCCACTCGAGGGAAACAGGTTTAGTTTCTCACCAACAAACACCATCATCTTCGGACACCTATCACCACACCCCTCCCCGCCCCCGTCCATATACCCCTGGCCCCTCCCTTCCCTCATTTGGTACCTACTGGGCGTGTCATTTGCATTCAAGGATTTTTCCCAAGCCAAGAAGCTAGTTATCGTGTTAGTGCGTTTTTTTACTTCTTTCTTTTTATTACATTTTATACTAAATTATTTTACACGGCGTCATAAAACCAAGCAATCATTCTCTCATAAAAATAAGGATTGTTGAAGTCCTTTTCGTTACTCTTATTTCATTCTTCTCCAAGAAATATAAAACAAGCAATAACAGTTGTTCATTTGTAGGAAGGCCAAACTATCGGGGTTTTTTAAATGTTGCAAGCATGAGGTAATAAATTATTTATGAATGTACACATTACAGTAAATTAGCACTATTGGTACCTGCCTTTCCATTTTAAATAAAGGCTTGCCTAGTGTAAATCCCAGAAAACAGGTTATGATAAACGAACAAACGCCTATCGTACTCATTTCCGTTACATGGACCACTTGTCAGTACAACAACACCGCATAACATGTTAAAAACTATTAAAAAAAAAACTGAGCGAAACCAGAGAAAAACTAAAAAAAAAAAACTTTAAGCACCGAAAACTTCTTCAGTCTTTACGCTCGGTACGGCTGCAAATGCATAAAAAGCCAATAAAACTCAGACTAGCTTATAAATAACTTGAGCTCCAAGTCACAAGAGATTTTAACTCCTCAATCAAAGTCTACAAAAAAGAACGAAAGAAAATATATTTAGGGTACAGGGATGTAGAAGACAGGATGCGTATCAATCTGAATATAAAAATAAAAATGACTGCCGAAAGTTACTGGAAATGCTCCAATGCTTTTTATAACACCATCATGCATGTGGCCGCCGCAAAACCTTTCCCACACCTGCGAGCAGGTTAAGAGATTCTACCGCGATGCAGACTGTCACACACACACACACACACACACAAACGCACATGCACACACACTTCCACACACAGTAATTTACTGTCAAGAAGACTGTCGCACATGCACATGCACACGCACGCACGCGCGCGCACACACACATACACACACACACACATAAGAGAGAGAGAGAGAGAGAGAGAGAGAGAGAGAGAGAGAGAGAGAGATTTACTGCCAAGTCGACTCATACATAAACTGGTATGTACTCACGCGCGCATGCAAATATACACACACACACACTCACACAAACACACACAAGCACGAGAGAGAGAGAGAGAGAGAGAGGGAACTGTAAAAAATACTCTTTCTTACACACACACACACACAAACGCACACACACATTCCATTTACAAGCAGACTGTCATTAGGAGGGAGTTATTTCATAGCTGATTCATACACATACACACTGCTATCTGGACTGCGCCTCACGCGCTTGCACTGTACGTACACAAGCACACGCATCGACACTTCCAAGGAAATGCAGTTCGAAGCAGACTCATATAGAGAGAAAGAAAGCGAGAGGGGGACATAAAATGAAATGGAAGTAAAAAAAAGTAATGCAGATGACCTAAAGTCCCAAGAATGAATCTAGAAACAAAAAGAAAATAAGACTCAACTACAGATTATGACGCCAGAATTGCAACAAAAGATAAAAAATAAAAAAATAGTCATGACATTGCACATGCAAGACTAACTTGACACTTCAATTGTGCAGTGCTTTTGTGACGAAAGAAAGCTAAGCAAGGGATATCAACGTTTCGGATTAAGAAGCATCCCAGGGTTTTGGTTAGGCATTGGAAAATCAACTATAAAAGTATACAAGCAGTGGTGTACAGCTTCAATATTGCAGTTATTAAAGATAACCAAATTCCCAAAGTTTACAACACTGCATTTACCAAAACAATCATATTCTTTTCAGACTGAAAAAACATGTAATCATCATTTCCTAATACAACACGCAATCCGGCAGTCCGCCTTTCTCAGCTATTCAGAGATACTTACTCTTTCTAGCAAATGAGGTCTTTAGGAATACAACAGAGACAAAAATGTAAAAATACGATACAACAGAGGTAAAAATGTAAAAAATGCCAACAACAATAATTTAACTCTAAGGAGAATTCCATTTCATATGATATTTTTCTTTACTGAAGTTCACATCATCCCTCTCTTCCCTGCGCTTCCACCCTAAAGCCAGCTGCTGTTTTCTTTGGTTTATTTTTTTTTTTCTTCTCGTGAAAGGCCCGATTACAAGGCTCATACTAATATGACAAGCTCCCTTATCCTTTAACTAACTGTGCAATCCATCATCAGGAAAATTGACGTCTAGCAGCTACCTCAGCTAGCCAACTTTTTTCTTGTGCACTTTGTCCCTCTAATCTCGGTGCGCGCAAACACTTGGCTATTACGAACTGACGTTATTCATCAGGAGTAAAGGCCTAATTTAGAAAATGTATCTGCACCAGCCATTATACAAAAATGAGAGACTGCATTTCACGGTAAAGTGTGGGATACATCAATCACTCCTTTGCAACTCTAATGACTGCTTTCCGTGGACGTTGAACAATCATCGCAAGGGGGAGATAGCTATGAACTAGGCATACCCCGGTACAATTCGACTGAATTTTGTCGTAAAAATGAGTTAATAAATTCTAATAACTTCTTAATACCCACGAATAATTTCCAAATCCTCCATCCATGCCCTTTTAAAGAACTCTACCTCCCAAGTTATGAGGATGCTCTACTTAACAACTTGCATCAGCACTAGCAGATGACTGTCGCGTTAAGAACCAATCTATAGCTTAGTAATAAGTAACACCTTTTCAACAACACTAAAACGCCAGTGAAATATATTTAGCTATACCTACCAGCTCACGAACAGACTGAAACAGTCATTATGGCTGGAATAGACCAGAGTGTTGCATATAATCACAAAAGTACCCAACACTTTCGCTTCACTATATCTATCTATCTACAAACAGTTTAGGAGAGGGGAAAATTAGTCAGTCTGGAAGTGGCCCAAACGACGTTTGAAACCCCGTCATGAAACGTGCCGGCACATCGGTCCTATTTCATGAAAGTCATCCTAATCAGGACTACACAAAAGTAGCCAATGATAGGTTATAAGAGCCTTATATAATGCTATTCCATACAATAAAAAAGCTCCGGAATATCAAACATACTGAAAGGCGTTGCAGCAAAAATTACAGAATAATTGTTAGAGAGAGAGAGAGAGAGAGAGAGAGAGAGAGAGAGAGAGAGAGAGAGAGAGAGAGAGAGAGAGCTTACAAGACTCTTAAATTACTAGTTTTTTTCATGATTCACTTCTGGTTCTGGTAACCGTAAAAATGTTTTTGTTTGAAAAAAAAAAAAACAGTAATTTCCCAGTTCTTTCCTACATAGCCAGTTTCAAGGCAGATCTTAAGATCAGTTCTTTAATTAATACATCCTGTTTGAACTAACCAGCAATGAGTTCTTCCCTTTTCTCATCTTTTCAAAAGCACATTCACTTCACCATGATTGCGGAACATTTTCCGAGAAAGGCAAGTATAAAGTCTACTGCCGCATGCTATTTGCTGTTTACTAATATTGAATTAAATTCTCTCATGTTCCAATATTTTATCAATTCACAAATTTCAATTTCCGTCGCTTGGGAGTGAAACTCTTACATAAGATACATTACACTGTCTGAGTGTTATTGTACAGCCGACTTTTTTTTTTATGCTGCTGCCACTCAAAGTAAGGTATTGTCAACAAAGTTACTTCAACACGTGAACAGCGTAGGTGGCACTATCAGTGAAACTTCCCAACTTACTAAAGAATATTATTTGGAAAACCGAAAAAGAATCAGACCTCAATGCAGCACTGTCTTCCCTTGATTGACTGTTAACATTTTCAAGCTAAACAATAACTTTCAACGCCAACTGACATAGTAGCGTAAAAAGCTAAAAGAGATTTCTTGCCAAACTATCACATAAATATCAATCTTCCGGATAACAGAACCTGAGTCATTCCAGGCCACTTTTGCAACCGTCATTTGGGTACATAAAGAGCAGGTAAAAACAAGTAACTAGAGAGCAATGCACTACTAAACTTAATTGGGTACTTAGAGCAAGAGAGCGAAGGCTGATAAAGAACCATTACCAAATTATTTTTTCACAATTGCGCTCAAATTAGCCCTAAAGAAAGACGAATTTCTATGACCTTAATTTATTGTTATCTACAACACTGATAATAAATATACAGGAATATGAAATATAAGTAGTACAGTAAACCACAAGAATTACGAAACTTAAAATTAACGTGAACTCTTCTATTATCTGGCTTTTAAGTATTTCATATTAAAATTGTGATCCGCTGCGTGACCTTGACCTCAAATGTCAAACTTGGTAAAGATGAGTACAAGCCGACTCTGATGCATGTCAACTGTTGAAAATTTCACCTTGACCTTTAATCTCAAACGTTAAAACAGATCTGCTTAATAGTATCAAGGGATACCTTGCCAATATGGGAGAAATAACAAAAATACCGAACAGTCTATGAAGCATTTAAACAACTCATATATGTGACTTAGATTTGCGATAGATTTCTCGCAAAAACCCATTGATTTTTCCACCAATTTTATCACAATTCCTTCAATGGTTTTCACTCAACCCTGCTACCAGGCAAACAAACAAATGGATGAGTAGAGAGAACCAGAGAACACATCCTTGGCAGAGGTATCTAATAAGCACCCAGGGAGCACATAACTCAGCGCGCGAAAGCCAAGGAAATGGAAAAACATTCTGGATTCACATCCGGATCCAGAGCTTTTCAAAATACTTGTTTTGCCCACTGTTTGTGACTTTGGTTAATAAATTCTTATGGCTAATCGACAAACACAAAAAACTAATTACAAAGCATACTGAGAAAATATCAACTGATCTTGAAATAAGGATAAATAATTTATTGGGTCACTCCTTCCAAATAGTAACCATTTGGCAGACATAAAGACTTGGTTTGGCTTCTACGGAAAAAATCGTCAAACTTTCGACAATTACCAAAAGTTAATTATTTGGAGGCAGGTCACCAAATGAAAATGTTCACTACGTTTTACAAAAATCCGGCCATTAATTTTCATACAACCCTACAGACAAACGAACCGAATCACAACATAACTTCTTGGCATGGGTTGAAAGATTCCTCCAAGGGATTTAATTCCGAGTTTCCTCACAAACTTTTCATACGATCTGCCAACCTACTTCGGTAGTAGTAACAATCCACTACACACAAAGACACAGTTATAAAACAGTGAACAAGAAAATAAACAAACATGCTGAAGAGTCCACGGCACCTAAATACGCAGAGAGAGAGAGAGAGAGAGAGAGAGAGAGAGAGAGAGAGAGAGAGAGAGAGAGAGAGAATGCCCCTAGGAATAAGCTCATCCGGTGATTACAAACTGGGGGAGGACGAACACGACAGCGAGGTGCTTCAAGAACCCAGCAGGAGGGACGAAGGGCAAGAGGAAAAGGGCTGACGACGCAGAGAGAGAGAGAGAGAGAGAGAGAGAGAGAGAGAGAGAGAGAGAGAGAGAGAGAGAGAGCAATGACAGGGAAAGGGACACGAAGAGGAAACATTAGGGGAAAAGAGGGAGAAATAAAGGGGAAAGGGAACAAGTGGAGGGCGAATAAGAGCAAACAGAAGGGGCTGAGAGAGCGAAGGGGGAATTTAAAAGGGAGAAGAGGAAAAAAATTAAAAGTGGGAAGGATGAGCAGGGGCAACTTTTTAAAGATATGAAGGAAAATGCAGTTAAGAAACCTAAAATGCTATGACGGACGAAAATATACCAACCGGGTTGCAGGGAAGCTGCCCGAGGGAAATAACCTGGGAAACAAATAGCATATAAAGAATGAGTAAAATGCAGTCTCCTAAAGAACAAAAGAACAAAAAAGCATCTGAAAAAGCTATGGTACGAAAATGAATAAAGTTGTAGGGGACACTGAAGACTTAAAAAAAGGGATTCATCTAAATAGCAAAGGAATTTACAGAACGAAGAAATAAAGAAAAAAAACCACCGGTTTTGTGGTCAGGGAAAATAGTAAAAACATGTTCGGGTAGAAACAGAATGTGTCAATATAATATGTTCGTACTCTTTCTAACATACACCGTACTAATACAGGAAAATTTTATTTAATGCCACATATTCACGTCAAATGAACCTCGTGTACTTTAAGAGCAGGCATAACTGTTTTCATAAGACTCTTTAAATATTCTAATCATTCATTTCTGCAGTGTAATTTTCTTAAGTTGTCAATGAGATATAATGAAGATTTGATTTATTAGTAAATAACTACAAAAGTTGCAATCTAATCTTTCATGAGAATAACCCTTCAGGTAGCTATGAAGCCTGTCATTTGTTTTTAATCTAAAGATAACATTAAATTGCAATTATTTATACATTTATATGCATATTATATATACATATATACACAGTACATATGTACATATGTACATATATATATATATATATATATATATATATATATATATATATATATATATATATATATAATAATATATATAATATATATAATATATATATAATATATATATATATATATATATATATATATATATATATATATATATATATATATATATATATATATATATATATATATATATATATATATATATATATATAATATATATTAAGGAATGTTATATTATTGTGTTTCTCCGTATCCTTTCGACCTGGGAATTAACAAAGTTATCTTTTGATGCATAGAAGAATGAAAATTGGAAAATGATAAAAGGGCAAATGATTAACTTGGCTGCCCAGGTCCACTGGAGTATATAGAAAGTACATCATTCACGGATAAAGATTGCCTTAAAAAGAACAAAAAAGATAGAGAATAAACAAAATAGAAAATAAAAGAACAAAGTGCTGAAAAAAAATCCACTGGAGGTTATAATTCTGGTACGAAATATACTGTCGTTTGTAACTGAATTCTTGAACTTTCGTTTCTCAAATTATTTGAAACTCAAAAATGTACAATAAAGTCGTGTCTCCCTTGAGACACTGGGTTTCATGTTCCTGGGTAGTGTGGCAAATTAAGGAAAACGGAAAAGATAAAAAAAAAATCTTATACTGTTATAGACAAACGATAGGCGACATCTGTATTGTTGCAAACTACTGTGCAATTGTCTACTGTAGCACAGGCTGCCTAAATAGCATAATGCAACTCTGCCCTACATGACCTGGTGCCACTACATTGTGATAACTTTGTTTTAAAACGGCTGATTTTAACTTCTTCCCTGACTTGCTTATACGCTGCAATTATTAATTGAACAATAGAGCATATCTAAAGAGAATTATTATTCAATGTCGTGTATATTTATATTTATATATATACTTAATATATATAAGTATATACATATATATATATATATATATATATATATATATATATATATATATATATATATATATATATATTATATACACTGTATACATATCTATACATACTTATGTATTTACACACACATATATACATATATATAAAAATACATATACCATCCATACTAACTGTGGGTATTCTAGCCCATGCTGAGTATGGTTATTATCACTACGGCCAGTTGAAAAATATTTTTAATACCACTTACTTGAAAAATAACCATTGTAAAATGGATATAAAGACCTTTTTTTGTTTCATGATTTGATCTGCTTCCCACCCATATTTTAAAGCTGCTAAGCTACTATGTATAGAGTGATTATATACATGTATGTATATATGTGTTTATAAATAAATAAATAAATAAATAAATAAATATATATATATACGTATGTATGTATGTATGTATATTAACCATCCATGCTAATTGTGGGCACTGTAGCCCCTGCCGAGTATGGCTATTAATATTAACGCTGGCTGAAAAAATATTTTTAATAGCACCGCCCTCTGTCCATACTCTAAAGCCGATAAGCTATTGTGTATAAAGTGATGTTACGTATATATTTACATATATATATTCATATATACATATATATAAATATATGTTCGTATATATATTTGTATATTATATATATATATATATATATATATATATATATATATATATATATATATATATATATATATATATATATATATATATATGTGGTGTGTATGTGTGCCTTTACTATATACTTTATGTGTACACGCCCACCTGTAAAATATCAGGAACACTCAAGTTGAAGGGTGCATATAAAGAGAAACAAATAGCAACAATCGAGAGAACGCGATTCCTTCACCCGAGCATACTTCTTTGTCATTAAATCTTCTTAAAAAGAAATCACGATAAGGGCGATGTTTATACTTCTCTCCCTCGGGATTGTTATCGGCTGTGATAGACTGCTTTAAACGAGCTGATTACTTTCGCTCTTTGGCTCGATCTGAAAACTCCCTCGCACAGCAACTTCGATATTATTTTCCGGCTCTGTCGTAATTAGAGGCGCACTTTATCTGATACAGACCAGATTTACGCGGCTCCCACTTACAGCCAGTGGCCAGCCAGCAGTCCAGTAAATTTCTCCTTAACTCTAATATTAAATGCACAGGGAGGCAATGCGCGCTCATCATAGGCACATGATTTGCTAAGGGTCCTCGCTAGATAACTCCTATTCTTATCCAAGCTGTGCTTAATACAGGCTTTCATTCCAATGGGCTTTCACGATTCCGATAGCCGATAAAAGGGAGATTCGAGAGTCTCTCTCCTCTCTTACTTTTATTCAATACAAAAAATATAGTTCTTAAAATTGGCATATTTATACATTACAGTTAAATGCCTGACTCTGATATTAATGTAAGAGTCTACTTATACTTTTAATATATATATATATATATATATATATATATATATAATATATATATATATATATATATATATATATATATATATATATATATATATATATATATATATATATATATATATATATATATATATATATATATTATATATATATATTTATATATATGTGTGTGTGTGTGTGTGTGTGTGTACACATATATATTACGGAAGTTTTCAGAATAAGTCACTACAATATCCATGCTAAACCGCTGAAAGCCTTGGCCTGACTGGATAAATACATTGTACAGTTTTTATTTAAGTATTAAATAAAACTGTCGTGCAAAAGGATGTCGTACAATTGGAACTTCAGAAGTTTAAGCGAAAATGCAATGCATTACTACCCTAATACTATTCCTCTCGCATTTTAGTACATTTTTACCTATTTATCTATTTATTAATTTTTTTCTTTTTTTAATAGTGAGATCTCTTCATTCTGTATTTCACTTTACTTCCTCTTACTTCTTCCTAATGAACAACATATTCGTTGGAAGCCTGAATTTCAAGTCAATGGCCTCTGTGGGCTTGTTCCTTATGAATAGGTTTCATCTACTGAATAATAATAATAATAATAATAATAATAATAATAATAATAATAATAATAATAATAATAATAATAAGCATCATCTTTACCGTTCTGTACTTGATACCCTAGGCCTAGGTTAATAATCTACTCAAAACAGATTTAGAGACGGTTGACGATCCCCACCTGTGTTTCCAGGAAATGTAATGTCCACGAACTGCAGTCTAGTCGTGCATTCGGTATTAATCGAAAAATTGCTTCTTGCTAATTCAGTATTGTTCTGTGTAACCCACAGGATGGTGCGCAAACTTAATCATATAAAAGGCTAGATTTGTACAGAATACAGAACACGGAACGGGCAATACATCCAAGTCATAAGGCATTCCTGTCTGTCTGAGTTTACAACAGCTGGACATAAATTGAGGCGGTGTCAAAGTTGCACGCAATACTGAAAAAACTTAGTACTTTACAATTTAATTGATTACTTATGTCAGGCTAAATGGTCATACATTTCGGTTGCTTTTGGGGCATAAGCTTTGATTTTCTAATTTCCTTTCTGGATAAGATAGTGATGGCACTTCCAACAGCATATGTAGACAACACAAACAACCTCCTCAAAGTGGCAATTCTGGTAACTTTTCTCGTTAATCAACCGCAGGTGGTAATCTAACCACGGAAAGGAGAGTCGCAAGACTAGCAAACATCCGGAATGAAAAAGAGGACACCGAACAAAAAACAGGCAACTGGTGTATGAACCCCGTAATTCAATAGATAACCTTGCCATCATTCTTTATACACAAGAACGAAAGTGCGCAGTCATTAATCTGCAAAGCTTAACGGCCACGTTCCACAACTTCAAACGTCGTTCACTCAGAGTACTTCACGAAAAAGACGGAAACCGTCCGTTTTAAAATCATATTTCATTTGCGGAAGATATAGTACGTAGGGTCATTTCCCGGTTCATGAAATACTCACGTCGACTTTAACCATTCATTATCTTGTTTTTCTTTAAAGAACGAATTCTTTCCATCTTTTAATATTTCTAACGACTGAAGATTCGTCAAAAGAGGTTCCATGAAGAAACGGCACTTGCCAAGGATATGAGGGTCAAAATTTCACTAAAATAACACACGTTGAAGTTCTCTACTTTATCTCACGTATGGGAACCGTTATCCAAAAATTACATATTTCCGGGCTTGGCGGAGAGCGGGCACCTAGAATTCCCTCCACTGACACTCAATTACCTTTTCTAGTTTTTTTTTTTTTTTTTTTTTTTTTGCATGGAAATGTAGGTGAATAGTTCAGTGTTAATACAAATAGTTCTTGAGAACAACGTTAAAAGAGATGTAAGAGAATCAATATAGTTCATCATTTTTTAAAATTAAGTCAAATACTTGAATTTCCATATTTTTATTATTATCATATCTAATTACACTGAAACGTTTAAGAATGATTTAACAACATTAATTTTTTCCACAGTTACTATCAATTGAACATAACTATGTACATGATGTAAAAAAAAAACAAAACCGTTAATTGTAAAGCGAATCATAATTGTTTGGGTCACAGGTATAACTTATTACAATAAACGAGAGAAAAAACATTTGACTAGTGCCATGCCTAAACCTTGATTTACCATTCAAATGAAACGAACGCCAAACGACAGAGAGGAAAAAAAATAGTGGCTAGAGTCACGAGAGAGAGAGAGAGAGAGAGAGAGAGAGAGAGAGAGAGAGAGAGAGAGAGAGAGAGAGAATCCTGAGCTAAAAGGAACTCCCGGAGGAGAATTCAAGCGTTCCTTTACGTAACGCAAGGCGTGATTAAACCCCTATTCAAGGATGTGTTTACTTGTACCCTATGATAGTGCGATATCAAGGATTCGAGGGGTAGGAACCGTGGGATACGGCGCCGTAACTCATGACTTTCACTTGACTTCACCATTAAGGTTATTGGGTTCCGGAGAGAGAGAGAGAGAGAGAGAGAGAGAGAGAGAGAGAGAGAGAGAGAGAGAGAGAGGGGGACGGTGTGGTTGATTTTTGCAAAACTGAAGTTGGAAAAAAGATATAAATTGTGTTTTTCGTCCTGAATCTTCATATTAAAAAGAAAAGTTGGGCAAATACTGTAATGTTAATCTTCAATGAATTTTATAAAAATAATCCAAAGAAGTCAGTCATAAATCACCAGATATTCGAATAAGTGAGTGTAAAAATAACGTATACATGTATTTTCTTAATCGATTCGTATTATAAGAAATTAATCTGGAAAAATTCTGTTTACTATTAACTAAGAAGAGCATTTATAATTTATAATTAGTACGTATTCAATAAAGTAAAGCTATATACATGGCATAAATAAAAAAATGTTTCCGCATCAATACAAGTTTCACAAGACAAGTGAAGTTGCACAACACTAATGTTGCATTTCAAGAATTTTCTGAAAGTGCCCACACCTAAGGAAGTGAAGATGGACAAGCATTCATGAATAGAGATTCGTGAATACATGAATTTCTATTCACAGATTTGATATACACCAAATCACATATCTTAAGTCCTGTGAATCAGGACACAAAAAGAGGAGTCTCTGGGAACGCATCATGAATCAGGTTGATTTTTCTGAAAAAAAGGTAAAGATAAACTTTGTTGCAAGCAACACATTCAAGAAATCGAAATTAAACAATAAGTTTTCTTAATCAAAATGTATTTAATGCAGTGATCTGGACATCGGATGCGAAGAAGAATTTTCTATCAGTACCCATTTACAGCTGTGAAAGTGAACAAGCGACGTAACCAGTTTCTTCGGGATCAAGGCCCACTTGAAGAAGTCACGTCCTACAAATATTATAAATCAATATTTTGTAAGCCAAAGAGTATTCAGAGGTGTAGGGTTAAGAAAAACTATTGTAATCAGTGCTCCTTTTACACATACAAAATCAAGTAACTGTTAAGTAACAAAATTAAGTAACTGTTTAAGTTACAAAGTATGTTTATTACTTATAGAATAATCGACCATTACTTTTTCTCATTATGATGACGGTTCGTTAGATAGAGAAAACTATTAACGCAAAAATGTTACTTTGAACTTTATTCGATCTGGTTATTTATATACATGTAAAATATATATATACATACATACATATATGTGTGTGTATGTATGTACGTACAAAAATATTTTTCATATGAGCAATGGAAACCTGAAGTGCGAGAATATGTGGATAACTTCATATGCTTTCCCGCCACAAATTGTTAGTAAAGAGATGTGAATGTTAAGAGTAATGTGTATTAGCAAGCAAAGGAAACTAACACACCTAGGCATAGGAACTAAACCCAGGCGTTAACCAAGGTGTAATTGCAAAGGTGATTGTTTGCTAATAAAATAATATTTTTGAAATAGTTAAGAAATATAGCAAATACTCTTATCTTTTAGGAAATACAAATATCCCTATAACATATATAAAATAAATATTTACACATTGTAGACCTATGTTCCAAATGGTTCATGTTGCAGCCACCCCAATGGTTATGTCACACTGGCCAGGCTCACCCGATGATATAAGTAATAATTTCGTATTTATTTCTTTATCTTTTTTCCAGCATTGAGGCGAAAAAGTAATCAAACAGGACTGTTAAAATTTTATGGTTGCAATTAAAGCCAATCATAGTGTGAATACTTTTCGTGATTTTTCTCATCATTTTAACTTTTGAATCTAGGTTTGATAAAGACATTTGTTGGCGAACGCATCGGCACTGAGTGAACGAAATCTGTAAATGTTCCGTCACTGTTTTTCCGAAATTTGGCCACACATAATATTTTCTTACAGTTTTGACAGATATGACAAATTTTACTCCTGTGAAACATATTGCACCCTTATTTTGTAAACCAATCGCGTTTTCGCATTGAAATAAAAGATAAATATGCATGTTAGGTTGCCAGCTACTGAATTTTGAACGAAATCTTATGCAGTCATGTAGTTTTACTTCTTAGCATGGCTGTACCATTCATTATGATGAGAAAAAGTAATGGTCAATTCAATGACAATATAAAAGAAACAAAATAAATGAAAAGTAGTGCAAACCCTATGAGCGACGTCGTCTATGCTGTGATGATAACATCTACAACCACAGAGACATGTATCACACTGAAGGAAAAACTTATTATTATTTTTTTTTACGTTCGTATCTATAATCAATCTCCAGGGAGAAGGACAGTTGGGGAGTAAACCGCTACGCTAAGCACCAACAGCTGCATTAAAATGTACCGAGCCATTGGAAAATATACATTACAGTGGAAGTACTGGCTACAGTAGAGAATGTTCGCTGGCGCACGCTGGGAGGATATCCGCAAGAGCAAGACGTACTTATACACTTTCAAAAAGAGCGAGAAAACATATTTCGAATAACGGTAATTTGAGTACCGAGAGCAAAAAACTGAAGTGGGTTGTTTCTATTACGCCCTCTCAAAAGTTTGCGTCTCAAAGACGTACGCACATGTATAATATATATATATATATATATATATATATATATATATATATATATATATATATATATATATATATATATATATATATATTATATATATATATACATATATATATATATATACATATGTATATACATATATATATTATAATATATATATATATATATATATATATATATATATATATATATATATATATATATATATATATATATATATATATATATATATATATATATATACTTTTGAACCTCAAAGATGTACACGTATTATATATATACATATATATACATATATACACAAACACACACACACACACACACACACACATATATATATATATATATATATATATATATATATATATATATATATATATATATATATACACTCATAGTGAGTGGTTATGTTTGTGTTTGCCTAGAAAAAGTTTGGAAAACTCACCGAAACAGATACAAACCGGATGATAATACTCTTCTGGCAAGCTTTTATGTACTAATGAACACGTAACAACACTTTCGGTATTTCTGATTAGCCTCAAAGCTGAGTTCTTGAATGGACAAACACAAAGCGTCTACTATGCTGCTCCATTTATTCATCCCCAAGCCGAGAGCTGTTTTAGCTATTAACAATCGAAGGTGTTGAAAGGTGGTTATGTTTTCACCAATGTCTTCCTCTGCTAGCGTATGCTTGTGTCTGTTAGCAAGATATCTCAAGAATTGTGTTTTGATAAAACTTTGAATATCAATTCTTTGATGATGTTCTTAATATGATTAATTTTTAACTACTTACTGCCATGAAACTGTTTCCTCCCATTATATAAAATAATAATTTTAGGTGGTTTAAATGTTTCATGACATGCTTTACATATGCGGTGTCCTCTAAATAAAGATATTATTTTTCAGTATTCGTTTTCCAAGTTCATCTTTTAAAGGCCAAAGATAAGATACAGAGGGTATGACTTCTTGGTTTTGTTCCCACTCGGTTTTCAAGCTCGTAGAGTTCAGCATATTGAAAAATGCAAACACACACACACACACACACACACACACACACACATATATATATATATATATATATATATATATATATATATATATATATATATAGATAGTTAGATACAGATAGATATGTATGTATAAACAATGTATGTGTATATACAAACATACACGTGTATGAAGAGTACATTTAATCAACGAATCCAACATCAAGCACGCGAGTATAATAGAAGCCTAACGTTGCGAAAAGTTTGTTAATTATCCTGCATTAATGATGAGGTTCATCTCGCCTTTTCCAGGATGATCTCTGGTCGAAACCCAAACATAAAGAAGACTAGTTCAAGCTAACTCACCTCGAGAGCAGACATCATCATTAAAACAAACAGCTGATAAAACGAGGCGTCATTTCGGCATGGTATTATTCAGGGGACTAATTATCCAGACTTATCATGCAAGCAATATCTGTAGAAAAAAGGTTATGCACAAAGAAAACAGTGCCTGTATAAAGCGAGGGATATCCGTGTATCAGGAGGAAAGTCTGATTATTAGAGAGGAGATTATTTACGAAAGGGGGATGCCAGCCCATAGGGAGGGACATCGGCATCAGGGGGCACTTGGTATAAATACTGGGAGGAAAACCTCTATGAAGGCGGAAATATTTATGACAGGGACACTGAGTACATCTCTGTATTATAAAACGCAATGTGGATCCATACTCGGATACTGAATTCCACGTTTAGACTTGCTATCAACCATCCCAGAACTAATCTCTCTACATTCAATAGCCCCTAAATAAGTGCTAAATATGAAAATATCTTGGTATGCTCTTCGAGACATACGTAAAGGTGCGTCCACAATCCCACATACTCACAAACAAGTTAAACACATGTCAACAACTGAAAGTGGAAAACGAATCTTTGGCGACTACTGGATAATCCTATGAAGCACGGTCATGACTACCAATAAGTCGTTAACTTGTATGCCACCGGTTTAAGAAGTGTGGTCGTCAAGTTGTGGACGTAAGTTATGACATGTTTACTGCAGTGTGGACGTGCCCTTACATTCTTACCGTTAAGACTCGCCGTCCGAACTTGCAATTATGTGACCTTATTTTTTCTTATTGTATGGGTAAACTAGCAGGTATTATAGTGTGATATCTGTTGAAAGGAAGGAATGTCTACTTTAGGGCAGAATGGTCATTATAAAGAGGGGAATGGTAGTGTAAAGAAGGAAATATCTGTACAAGAAAAAAAAGCGTCTGCATACATGTTAGGATTGTCTGTACAAAGGGAGATCTTGATCAAAACGGGCATATTGCGTGAATGAAAATGTGTACAGCAGATAAAAAACGTCTGTATCATGTGATATAAATCTGTAAAAATGTAGGAGTATCCATTAGAATGAGGGATCTGTAGAATTATGGAGAATATCTGTAAAATGGAGTGTTTGTAAAAAGCAAAGGGTAAAACTTGAAAGGGGCGCTTAATTTTTGAAAGGAAAGTCGAATTCGGAGAAAAAGTGAAAGTGGTGTTAATATAAGAGCAGGAGTATTAATGAAAGGAGGAGTTAATTTTTTATGTTGAAAGACAAGTTTCTCTTAAAAGTTGGGGTATAATAAAAGTTGGGGTATACTTAGCAAGAGGGGGACTTCCAGGAGAATGGGGTGATAAAATTGCCTCTACATTCGGCAGGAGGTAAAATGTTGGCAGAAAAGAAAGTCAAGATTTTGTAAAAAAAAAAAAAAAAACCTCGTGAAAGAATATCTATGCACTGACGAAGGGTTTAGCGGTCTTGTAATTTTAAATGAAAAATTCTACACATCTATTTAAATATCAGGAGCTTAGGCAAAGCTCCACAAGGTGTTTCGCAAATGGAAATTACAGCTCCAGCTTGAAAACGCTACACATCTCCGATAAAAAATAAAAAAAGCAAAATCAAACCTTTTTACAAATAAAAACGTTACAAAAAATAAAGACTGAGTGGCTCACTACAAAAAGTAAAAATAAGATACTCATCAAAGTCATACAAATGCCATTATAAACATCAACTAAAAACAAAGGAAATTCTTCATGAACATCAACTAAAAACCAAGAAAATTCTGCAAGAGATACAGGGAAAATAAGCTCGGAACGAACGCACACTTACCTAAACACATGAAGACAAAAAACTTCTGGGAAGATAAACACAAAGAAATCCAATTAAAACCTTTCCACCATACACCTTAGGCAAGCTTGACCTATTCTCTGTTCCTCATTGGGGGGGTGGGTTCCGTTCTCAGCTACCACTCTGCTGGCCGCGCTGTCGAATCTCCGACCGGCCAATAAAGAATAAGAGGAATTTATTTCTGGTGATAGAAATTCATTTCTCGCTTTAATGTGGTTCGGATTCCACAATAAGCTGTAGGTCCCGTTGCTAGGTAACCAACTGGTCCTTAGCCACGTAAAATAAATCTAATCCTTCGGGCCACCCCTAGGAGAGGTGTTAATCAGCTCAGTGGTCTGGTTAAACTAAGGAAATAAAAAAAAAATTGACCCATTCCCATGACAGGGTCTTAATATGCGATGCCATACATGTTTACTCCAACGGGGAGAGAGTGAGTAACTGACACACACACACACAAGTAGTCAGAGGAGTTGAGATCATTCGAAAATAGGGTGTGATGGTTTTTTCACTTTTGAAAAGTAAAAATCAAATATTTCTAAAAATCCTAAAAAAGTTTAGTTTTATGAAAACTTAGAGTTAAAAGTATGTACTAATTAAAAATTAACATGCAAAATAACGTATAAGAAAAGGAAGCACGCTTCAATTTAAAAACCTTGACGTTTTAACATTTTTCTTAAGCTTTGGAAATTTTGTAAAATTTTCAACAGATGTCGTAAGGGGCATATCGGCTCTGAGAAAAAAATGAAGGCGTAAACCATAGCAATATGATTCAATAACAAATAAAACTGCGAATTCAATACATGAAAAAAATTATATTTCAGACTTCTGATAAATATTTCAGAATTCTTGTTACAAAACTGAAAATAAAACATATTATTTACAGATTACTGAAATATCTTCAATTCGATTATCAGGATGGAAATTTTACATATATATTACATATACACATTACACACACAG